>NC_090731.1:115762550-115770050 GCF_036898095.1 Palaemon carinicauda | reverse complement strand
CTCTCCTTCGGATTCAGGATCATCGCCTCTTGACACTGTAACCTATTTTTTTCCTAAGTCACAACGTTACTCGATAGCCTACCGTGTACCTTCATAATGTCCGAGGGCAATTGTTAAACCGGATGGGCAGGGCAACCCTGTAATCTTGAGTCGTACCTTTTTCGTACTAGGACCTCTTCCGTCAACGCCCACTCGGGAACTCGTTTTGGCCTCATTGAGTTTCTTTAGTTATAGCTGCATTTAGATTTGGCTATTTCCTGCCTAGGCTATGTGAAACTTAATTCCTATTTGCCAGGATAATGAGGTAGAGACTGTATACTGTGCTGTATGGATGATCAGCGCCCAAGGTCCCTGTCCACCCAAGGTAGGGCCAGGGAGGACCAGGCAATGGCTGCAGATGACACAGGTAGGAAGTTCTATAGCCTCCCCGAACCACCATCCTTACCTCACAAGATTAGTGAGATTACCAGAAGCTATCAAGCTTGAGCGAATCTCGAACCCCAGTCTGGCAGAACGCTAGACAGGGAGGTTTCCAGTAGGCCATCACAAGCTAATGTTTACCTCAGTTGGAAAGTCTTGATAAAAAATCTAAACGTGTAATTTTATTTTTCAACAATCGTCTCTTAAAAGATCGGCAAACTTCTTTTCCGGAAATGTGTTGAGGAATTGTTTTATTATTATTGTGCCAGGAAGCAGTTTTGATCATCACCGTATATTAAAGTGTAACCTAGATATTTAAAAATGTGATTTGTGTGGCTTGATGTCGACAAACACTTTTAAGTAACCTGGGATACTAGGTAAGTCCTAGGAACGATTAGGAAGACATTTTCCTCTTGTTTATGGCCGTAAGAAAGCATTACGACAAATGAAAGTTATGCTAGTGTTTGCCAGAATGGTAAGCATAAATCATCGGTGGGCGTTTTAAAAGGTTTCTGTGACTCATGTCTGCAAACTTTGTTTGTGTTAATAGATGGTGAATGGTGAAACTTACCGAATATTTCCTGATTAAATCACAAATCTACGTATTGCAGTTATTATTTTTTCATCTTTTATTATGAGGTACACATTTACAATCTTACAAGTTCACAATATATACACATCATAGTATATTTACATAAATAATTCCTCGTGTCAACCAACTCACTTCCAACAAAATTTTTTTTGACTGCGCATCCACCATCCTTTTTAGTGAAGAAGAATAAACAGAAGAACGGAGAGGAATGGGAAAGAAAAATTACGGGAAATGCTTAATCAGCCCCTGCCCCACCCCATCGCCTTTTCCTACCCCCACCCCACCTCAACTTGATACAACCAACTTCTTGACAACATTCCATCCTGTGTCATCCGATATGCCTTGTGTGTGGAAGTTTAGTCATCGGCGGCAACTCTCCTGTACTTCATACATTTGCCTCTTTTGCATTCCGGTTTCTGTTTCCATTGATATGCGATTGTTTATCTATTCAGCGAGGTGGACTATTGCACTTGGGGAGATTTCTGTTCCGTTTTTTACTTGAACAATACTACTGTTTCTTCAGTGCTTTGTTATTATTATTATTATTATTATTATTATTATTATTATTATTATTATTATTATTATTAAATACATTCACCATCATCATTAGTCATGTCCTCTAACAAGAATGAATCTTAAGAGAGTGAGCTATGCCAATATGTATTGTTTTAGGAGGTGCTACGCTGATGTAAGAGTAAATTGTTTTATGTTGATACCTCCCTTTGGGCATTACTGCTCCCTAGGGAAGAACTTCCTAATGGATTGTTTCCGAGGACGGTAAGAGGTAACATAACATACAAAGAGGGTTCGGGGTATCAGGTAACTCGTGTCAGGTGGGGCTTAGTAGTCCTTAACAGATATGCCTCGTGCTACCTGTGATGTCTAAGCAATGTAACTCTCTCTCTCTCTCTCTCTCTCTCTCTCTCTCTCTCTCTCTCTCTCTCTCATCTGTAAAAGGATGAGTCATAGGCCTGTAATCTTGACAGCGTTAGTGTAATATATATTCTGGGCAGTGTTACAATCTCTCTCTCTCTCTCTCTCTCTCTCTCTCTCTCTCTCTCTCTCTCTCTCTCTCTCTCTCTCTCTCTCTCTCTCTCTCTCTCTCTCAGCAGTGAAATGTTGAGTCATGAGTCTTTAATCATAAAAATCTCATGTAAAATATATTCCGTATACTCTCTCTCTCTCTCTCTCTCTCTCTCTCTCTCTCTCTCTCTCTCTCTCTCTCTCTCTCTCTCTCTCTCTCTCTCAGCAGTGAAATGTTGAGTCATGAGTCTTTAATCATAAAAATCTCATGTAAAATATATTCCGTATACTCTCTCTCTCTCTCTCTCTCTCTCTCTCTCTCTCTCTCTCTCTCTCTCTCTCTCTCTCTCTCTCTCTCAGCAGTGAAATGTTGAGTCATGAGTCTTTAATCATAAAAATCTCATGTAAAATATATTCCGTATACTCTCTCTCTCTCTCTCTCTCTCTCTCTCTCTCTCTCTCTCTCTCTCTCTCTCTCTCTCTCTCTCTCTCTCTCTCTCTCTCTTGTAAAGCTGTAAAGCTGTGATAATGCAAAATTAGAAAATCTTGGCACGTTGGTTACATATATATATATATATATATATATATATATATATATATATATATATATATATATATGTGTGTGTATATATATATATATATACATATATATATATATTATATATATATATATATATATATATATATATATATATATATATATCTATATATATATGTATTGCATTATTTTAGTTTGTTTTTAAACATTGTTTATGCTTAGCATGCTGGACTGGTTAATATCATTACAATTGTCATTGTCATATCGGAACAGAAGGCTTAATTCTATTTGGCCCCTTTTCTTTCTTTCTTTGCTACACCATCTGGCAGTGAGGATGACGAAAGGGTATTGTTTGCAGCTGCTGAGATGAGATGACTTGGTTCATCCATTCTAGAGGAGTGTGAGACAGAAAGGAAAGAGGACTCCCGAAATAAGCCATGTAGTTTGTATTTTCCTGCGGGATGATTCAGCTGATGGAATTACAGCTTATGCTGGGTGGTCAAACGAGTATAAATAGAGCCAAGTGTCTTTTCTTTATAGAAAATAATAATTGATAAAAGATTGATTGAAGGTGTAAATATATCCAGGGGTTCGCTGCATACCCAACTGGACTAAGTTTCATGTAGTTTTATCCTGCAGTTCTATACCATTCATATTTTTTTTTCTTTTTAAACGCGCCATATATTTATAGTTCTTTTTTTTCTGTTGGCAAGTGAGATTTCTGTGAGGTATTCATTTCTTCTGAACATAAAACTATATTACTCTCGTTTCTCTTTCGTAGATAAAAAATATCTCCCAGCCCTCTCGCAGTTTCTTGAAAATGTTAATATACTTATTAAAAGCTCTGTCTGATATAAGATGATTAAGGAACCCGTGCAAAACTTTCAAGAATTTGCAATTTTCCTTCCCGAAGATGAAAGACGGGGGCGAATATCCCTTTCCATTTTACGGCCTGTTTCCTTTCAAGTCCGGATTACAAACGAATTTTTTAATATCTTTCCTTCTAAGCTTCATCATCACCATCATCATCATCCCGGGCAGGTTGGAGCGCTCAGCATCAAGTTCTTTCGATCGTGTGTTGCAAAGTTGATTGGGCGTATCTTTTTTCCACTGCACGTGGTTGCTGGTTTATCTCAAGGGCTACATTGGCCACATGGTATGTATCGACCTTATATAAGATATTATCTAAACCTGGTCTTGGCCGTGTCTTTTACCCCGTGACTTGAATATGTTATTTACTTCCTTCTTTGGTACTATTTTTTTTTTATCTTCTACATGTCAACATTAAATTCTAAATTCTCAAGGAGCTTGCAATGCAAACCTAATACGTTGGCCAGTGACATAAAAGATATATTAGATATGAGTAATAATGAGATATTCATCACCATTACCCTCCATTATCCCTCATGCCCTTCTTCTCCTCCTTCTTATCCTTCTCCTCCTCCTTCTTCTCCTTCTACTTCTTCTTCTCCTTCCCATCTTTAACATCATAATCATCATTGGTATTTATGCTGGCTGTTGCTATCAAATAATTGTTTAAGAGGAAGCATATTGAACTGTACATCTTCCTTGTTAGGGAATAACTAACAAATAAATGTTTCTACGATCAAAAGTTTAACTGAGCACAAAATGCTTATGTCAAACGAGTTTTTCCGACTGAAGGTTAGTTATGCTAGTGGTTAAGTTAGCGTATAACTCCTGTGTGAAAGGGAAAGAAAGTATTTGCCTGATTTAAAGGTTTAAAGGCCACTCATGAATAGCAGAGGCAAGGGACAGTGACATTGCTCTATCAAGCAGGACAATGCCCTAAAGACTAACCATTTATACATATGATCACCGCCCAAGCCCCCTCTCCACCCAAGCTAGGACCAAGGAGGGCCAGGCAGTGGCTGTTTTCCCACTTCTGACGTCATTAACCCTCATTCTAACAAACTGTTGTGGTCTGGTATCACTGTTTGCCCGTCGGGCATGCTCGATCGTGTAAACAGGGCTTTAGTGTACTCTCCGAACCCTTTAAAATTGGATTACTTCCGCCAACTAAGTTGGAAGAAAAAGATTTTACTTGAACTCGTAATTGTTTATATATTAATGTGAGTATGTTAGCGTACGACCTAATAACCAGAAAACGCAATTTTATGATGCATATTAAATTTATGTGACCTTGATATTGTTAACTTTGGAGAGAATTGGACTCAAATTATAATTTTCATATATATATATATATATATATATATATATATATATATATATATATATATATATATATATATCTATATATATATATATATATATATAAATTTGTATATATATATATATATATATATATATATATATATATATATATATAAATATATATATATATCTGTTTTAACAGATTTCTTTCAAAAGTTGAATTTCCTCAAGAAGATTCACAAAATTATATTACATTTTTTTTTTTGTCATCCTGCACACATTTCAAATAAAAAGAATTTTTTTTAAACATTTAATCACAGTCTGTATATTTTATTTAAGTGGCCTTGAGGGTGTATGCTCTGCTCTACTCTTTCTGGATGTATTATTTATCTGTAAATCGGGACTAAGAAAAAACTGCGTTTATTTACTATTGACATAGGTCTCTTTATAAGTTATTAAGATGAAAGGGACCTCGAAAATCTCTAGATTACGAGAAAAGTATGTAGCGAGGTTTAAGTGTCAAGTGTGATACCCTTACTTCTTTATTACGACTTCGCTAGTTATCGATGTGCCAACATGAATGTGTAATTAAATGTTTGGTGTAGTGAATTCCAATTAAAATTAATTTTGAGGAAAATTGGGGTAAAATCAATAAATAGAGAAAGTAATGATCCTTTGACTCCGCCTCTACCTTTCTCTTCAGTGACGTTACCCCACCACGTGTATAGGAATGGTCCCGTGTGTGTTTACTGTGTATACTTCCTTTGTAAGCTGGTTGACTCAGTGCACCTTTCCCTTCTTGCACGAATGCACAAATACACACACACCCTCCGGTTATGGGTCTCGCATTAGTCTTAGATGACAAACGGTATTAGATGGCTCTAATCCAGTCTCCTCGGTCGCAGGAGATGGCATGGGCGGTGGAGGTATGTGGGGCACTTGTAGGGAGGCATAACTGGAGCTAGTGTAAGGTTTCACCTGAGATGCACCCCTACCCTACCCCTTCCCCTCCACCCTCCTTATCTCCCCACAAGCCCACATTCATATGTCTCGTTTGTTCCCTTTTCATAGTTTGCATTACATTTTTTTCTTCGTCAGGAATGTGATGTTTTTAGCTGCTATCCCCCGGGAAGATTTTCATGCTTACTCTATTCTTTTCCATGTTATAGTAAGTACTTTTATTATCAATACATATATGCATACATTGAATATGTATGTATGTATATATATATATATATATATATATATATATATATATATATATATATATATATATATATATATATATGTGTGTGTGTGTGTGTGTGTGTATGTATATATGTAGTGAGTCTGTTTCTATGTATGAGAGAGAGAGAGAGAGAGAGAGAGAGAGAGAGAGAGAGAGAGAGAGAGAGAGAGAGAGAGAGAGAGAGAGAGAGAGTATTTTACAATGAGCTTCAGAAATGCAAAATTCATATGAATGACTTTATCAGACTTCCAACAACACATTCCCATGACTGACTGATCTCATTCACACTTCTAATTATTAGGAGATTACCCTAATCATTGTTATGCCGCATCGTTCATTAATAAGCAACGCCTGTTTCGTAGGCTTGTCATGTCCCTGCATGCACGTGACTTCATTTAATGCATACTGACAACACGCCTCCTTTGCCACGCCCAACTCATTCTGTTTTTTCGTGCTTATCTGCTGGAATACTTTTGACCGTTCTTGTCCTTTATACAGTATTAAGTGAACTTGGGAGTCTATAATTTGGGAGGCTATAGTTATTGAATCCAGGTTGCCTTGTTAGATGACCTTTAACTACGATGCATATAATCTGGCATTTTTGTGTTGTTTATCCTCTTATTGCAAAGCAATAAATACAGTTGTTAAACATTTTCGGTCTTGCGGATTTTATTTCCCATTATATTGCATTATTTCGGTTCTGGATTTGAAAAAAAAAAGGATTTGGCTTAGCAAGGTGCAGTTTACCAGTTTCATCAATAGTTGTGGCGTTGTCATATAAAAGAATATCGACCTTCTGCCTTTATTTAGCCTTGATTTTTTTATAGTTCTGCTTCGAGGCATAGCCATGCATTGGTTTTATGGATAGTCCGGGAAGGGGATCAACTAACGGTATTTTAGACAAAGATCCCTTGGTATTGTTCATTTATTTATTAGCCTTTTTGACACAAATACGAACAATTTTTTTTTATTTTTTTCTTCCATATTTGTAGTTTAGATAGGGCTTAATGTCAACCGCTAAAAAACGACATAAAATGGGACGGATTTTATATACTTACATGTAGGTAGATTGGATAGCATCTCACTTGTCTTATGATACTCACAGAATCGCACGAAAACATTCCATCGTAACAGTAAAGGAAGTTGGGTACTAGCACGTCAAAGGACTCATAAACGTATTAGCTCTCAAACCAGTTTTTATTCCACCCTGTAAAGACAAAACATCTCTTATAATTCCAGTTTTTATCTGTTTTCATTAATTTTTATTGCATGTTGTTCCTTGACAACAGAAGTATTTTTTTTTATTTGCTTACAATGACTTGAAAGTAAAATTGTTTGCATATTGTAGCCTAGTTGAATACGCCTTTGAATTTGATTGGACTTCCGGTTTAATTACGAACATTAAAGTAAAAAAATATTGTTATTAATTATCGAGGATCTCTCTCTCTCTCTCTCTCTCTCTCTCTCTCTCTCTCTCTCTCTCTCTCTCTAAGTTTGTAAATTTATAAGATAATTGTTTGCTTAAAC
>NC_090731.1:115742550-115757550 GCF_036898095.1 Palaemon carinicauda | reverse complement strand
GTTGAATGCGTAGGAGAAAACCTTTACTTGGTGACCACAGCAACCTGTCTTGGGAAGTTGGGCAGGTGAAAAGTGACCAGACGAGTTTGTGCCGTGGGGTCCTTACCCAGTTTTCTCAACTCCTGGCCAAACGTCTCCCTCCCCCCTCCTTCATGACCAAGATCCCTCGTTTTGTACGTAGGAGGGATAAGTCGCTTACATGGTTTCCTCATGAGGTCTCTGGTTGTTCCTGGTACACACTGGTACCTGTGCAGATCTAGGCAAGTGAATCTCCTCCATTGGATAGGGAACAGTTAGGTAGGCAGCCCTGCCTTACTTTGTCTTGTTTTTGTTTAGATCTTTACTACCCACGTGTAAGGATCGGTCCCGTAGATAGCTTCCGTGTTTTAGCTTCCCTATTTTTATTTGCCATGTGTTTTTTTTTTTTTTTTTTTTTTTTTCACGTTTAGGTTTTTATGGATTAGGGTTAAATTGCCTGGCGCTGGAGCATGTGAGGCCGTTCAGCGCCTAGTGCATCTCTGGTAGAATCCTAGTTTCAGTAGAAGTTAGAAGAAGCTGGATAACAAGATGGACAAAAGTAAAGCAGGGATGGATGTAAGGATATAAGGCAGGTGCAGCTGAGGGACGAAGTAGCTCTGCAAAGACTCTTAAGTAATGCCTACAGTGTATCGCTTGGGGTGCACTGAGCTCTAACCTCCTACAGGTTGGCTATGTTTAGGAAAGCTATAACTAGTGACTATAACGTAGTTGATTTCTGTTAAATGTTATCTCACGAATATTAAAAGGTCATTATAAAGAGCAGGGCGAAATTTTGTTTTTACTGTGGCATGTATGTTGTGATGTGAATTGTTCTACTGATTTGTAAAAGCGAAGTTGATTACTAAATGAATATCTTTTCTTTTCAGGTAAAGACTGAAATACTGTGGCTACAATCTACTCTGAAGGAAAGGTGAGAGGTAGAATTAATCTTGGACCAGACCAAAGAATTGGATCGATCTCTCAGTTCTGGTGTTTTAAGTATAAAATGTAGTAGCAAACGGTTGAAGAAAAACATCACTTTAAAGACATATTGTTTATGATTCATGTAGACTAAATATAACTTATTTCTTGAAGTTTTTTGGTTTGATAACTACTTGGAAAAGAATATGGAAACATTTGTTTTAGTTGTAGATGACTATTGTTGAGAGAGAGAGAGAGAGAGAGAGAGAGAGAGAGAGAGAGAGAGAGAGAGAGAGAGAGAGAGAGAGAGAGTTTTCCCTGGTAACAAAAAAGAAGGCAGTAGGCTAATCATTTTGCTGATTAGGTCAGCGATGACGTCACAAAAGTGGGAGTGCTGCTGTGAGTGTGACCTTCCTTGTGGGCGTTGGGCCAGCGGCTTCTGTCAGGCAATGTGTTGAAGTTGTATTTTACCTCCGTCAGGTTGTTAAATAGTTAGTATTTACCTCACTGTATTTCATTTATTTCAGATGTATTAGTCCTGATGTCTCATCGTTTTGTTTTTAAACTTGTGATTTTTTACTTTCCCATAAAATTTTGATGCTTCGCCTAGAATCAGATAAAGGTCTTTAGTTTGATTTCCAAGTCTCATGGTATTCTCAACCAAGGTGATTAAATATCTTTAATTCGCAGCTAATATTAACAGAGGAGGTATGATTTTTAACGCAAATGTCCTATACTGCTGTAATTCAATTTCGCCTACGGGTGAAGAGAGAGTCTTAGTCACATGAATAAGTACGTTATACATACACGCCACTTTCTCTAAAAAGAAAAGTATTTAATGAAATGGTCCTATCAGTATTAACTTATGCATCAGAAACTTGTAGCCTCACTAAAACCTTAAAACATAATCTAGTTACAACTCAAAGAGCTACGGAAAGAATAATGATGGGAATAACACTAAGAGATAAAAAGAGCAGCATGGATACGAGAGCAAACTAAAGAAGAAAATATTATAACACGTAAGAAAAAGAAATGGACATGGTCAGGACATATAATGAGAATGACAAACAATAGATGGACATTAAGAAGAACAGAATGGGTCCCTAGAAATTGTAAAAGAAGCAGGGGAAGGAAGAGAAGACGATGGATTGACGAACTAAGAAAGTTTATGGGAGTGGATTGGCACAGAAAGACCATAAACAGACGCAAATGGAAATAATTAGCTGAGGTCTTTGTTCTGCAGTGGACTAGTAACGGCTGATGATAAGTAATTTCTCTTAATACGAGGTAACATCAAAGTAGAAAAAGAGAATGAAAACACTTTACAGAACACCTCCACAGAATGAGGCATTTTATGTGCCCTTACCAACGGAATGGGTATGTATTAACAAATTTATTCAAGGAATTAAACCTGGGATATTGAGTGGTTTTCCTATTATTTTATTTTTTGACTCGTTGCTTTGTTTAAAATCCACACAAACAGTAGTAATGAGATACGTCAGATACAGTTTGTAACCAATAAAGAGTAAGGAATGCGAGGAGTGCTTTCTCTTTTGATGGGGAATTAACACTTTTGTTGGAATTTATTAAAAAAAATATAGGTGAACTTTAGTTAAACTCCGTTAACGTTACTAGCACAATACTATATGTTTAACGCTATGCCAAAACCAAGGTACCAGGTACCCTTTGAGATACTACCGATAGAGGGTTATTGGGTCTTTTAACTAGCTAGAAAGTGCTACATTGGTGCCCCCTGGTTATGGCTTATTTTTCTTTCCCTACATATACACCGAATACTCTGGCCTATACTTTACAAATTATCGTCTATCCTCATACACCTGACAACACTAAAATAACCAGAATTTTCATCTTCATTCAAGGGGTTGACTTCTGCAATGTAATTGTTCAGTGGCTACTTTCCTTTTGGTAAGGGTAGAATAGACTTGTTAGCTAAGGTAAGCAGTTCTTCTAGGAGAGAGTAACTCTAAAATCAAACAATTTTTTTTCTAATCTTGGGTAGTGCCATAGCCTCTCTACCATGGTCTTTCACTGTCTTGGGCTGGAGTTTTCTTGCTTGATGGTACACTCAGGTACACTATTCTCTGTTTCTTTGTTCCTTCGCTTTCTATGCTATTTTCCTATATATATATATATATATATCCATATATATATATATATATATATTATATATATATATATATATATATATATATATATATATATATCCAGTATACATACATATATATATATATATATATATATATATATATATATATTGTGTATATATGTATATATATACATATATATATATATGATATATATATATATATATATATATATATATATATATATATATATATATATATATATTATATATATATGTATATATGTATGTATATATATATATATATATATATATATATATATATATATATATATATATATATCATAGATTTGTTACATTGAATATTTATTCAACAACTGCGGCCATGAAGGTGATTCTAACTGATATATTACGTGAACTAATGTTGTTCAGCGCAACTGTAATCTGAATAATTCATTTTATCGTAACTATCCACTGTGTGTTAAATTAATTGCTTGTAATTTATTATTCAACGATTGTGGTCGAGTTTATGGTTAATAATTTATTTTAGCTAAGCTAATAAAGAGAATAACCCATTTTTATTCCGATTAATTTATCTTTTTTTAATTTTCTTTTAATTCTCTTGATTTAAAGATTTTACAAAGGTTAAATATAGGGTCCAAGTACATTAACTAAACTTAGATAAGTCTAAGATTTGAATAATGAGAACAAATCTCTCTCTCTCTCTCTCTCTCTCTCTCTCTCTCTCTCTCTCTCTCTCTCTCAATTTGTCCGTTTTATTTGGAGTTTAATTTTCCCCCAACTAAATATGTCTGAAGAGGTTTTATCTGTCTATTATTCTTTTTTTTCACTTCAACTGCATGGCAGTGATTGGAGGAGATCTTTCAGGACTTTATATCTAACGTGGATAACGGGGGAGGGTGGGCTGTGGTATCCTAGCAATACCAGCCAAACTCGGCTGAATCCCTCGTCAGGCTTGGAAGAACGAATAGAAGAAAAGTAGCCTTTTGTTCTTTTTTTTTTCTTTATGTCGGCGACCCCTTGAAATTAGGGGAAGTGCCTTGTTAGATGGATTGAGAAAGACGCCATGTAATCAGAAACCAAATGAATAATGCAGTACCTCTATAATTTACGAGCCTAAAACGTAGGAATAAAACAGACATTTATGCTTTTTAAATCATGGGTCAAAATAGAATATTACTTTAGATTTTTTTGTATAAGGTTATGGCTTATCATGGATTTTTGTTGTTGTTATATTTGCCACTATTTTATTTGTCTAATTAGAAGAATCTCCTATATGATACCTTTGCCTGTCAGCGCATGAAAATATTGGGTCGTCATTTATTTTTCGAACGGCATTCCTTACTCAATCCGCTAATGTGAATTTTGTTCTTTGAAAATTTATCTATTTTTTTATGATGTTTGTAAGAATACGGTATCCCAGAGTCTACGCGTTTTTAACAAACTTGTCTTTTCATTTTGTACTAAACCTCTTGTAGTCTGAGGGTATAAAACGAATAAAGAAACAAACCTGGGTTGATTACGTTTAAAGGCTGTTATGAAACTTGCACTTCGTTCTTGGCCATAGGTGTTTTTCTAAGGTTGATTTACGAAATGCTTAACGCAGCGTGACAACAATATCGCCAGAGAAAATGAACGAGGTGCGGAAGAGCCTGGGGTTAGGGAAGGGGGGGGGGGGGGTGGCAGGAGGGGCCAGATATTGGACGCCGCTCATTAAGTTCGAGTTGCAATTACGGTGCCGATGCAAGCAGCAGCAGGAGGAGGAGAACCCAGCAAGGGCTCGTTGTCGCTAAGTTGAAGTTGTATTTTACCTCCGTCAGGTTGTTAAATAGTTAGTATTTACCTCACTGTATTTCATTTATTTCAGATGTATTAGTCCTGATGTCTCATCGTTTTGTTTTTAAACTTGTGATTTTTTACTTTCCCATAAAATTTTGATGCTTCGCCTAGAATCAGATAAAGGTCTTTAGTTTGATTTCCAAGTCTCATGGTATTCTCAACCAAGGTGATTAAATATCTTTAATTCGCAGCTAATATTAACAGAGGAGGTATGATTTTTAACGCAAATGTCCTATACTGCTGTAATTCAATTTCGCCTACGGGTGAAGAGAGAGTCTTAGTCACATGAATAAGTACGTTATACATACACGCCACTTTCTCTAAAAAGAAAAGTATTTAATGAAATGGTCCTATCAGTATTAACTTATGCATCAGAAACTTGTAGCCTCACTAAAACCTTAAAACATAATCTAGTTACAACTCAAAGAGCTACGGAAAGAATAATGATGGGAATAACACTAAGAGATAAAAAGAGCAGCATGGATACGAGAGCAAACTAAAGAAGAAAATATTATAACACGTAAGAAAAAGAAATGGACATGGTCAGGACATATAATGAGAATGACAAACAATAGATGGACATTAAGAAGAACAGAATGGGTCCCTAGAAATTGTAAAAGAAGCAGGGGAAGGAAGAGAAGACGATGGATTGACGAACTAAGAAAGTTTATGGGAGTGGATTGGCACAGAAAGACCATAAACAGACGCAAATGGAAATAATTAGCTGAGGTCTTTGTTCTGCAGTGGACTAGTAACGGCTGATGATAAGTAATTTCTCTTAATACGAGGTAACATCAAAGTAGAAAAAGAGAATGAAAACACTTTACAGAACACCTCCACAGAATGAGGCATTTTATGTGCCCTTACCAACGGAATGGGTATGTATTAACAAATTTATTCAAGGAATTAAACCTGGGATATTGAGTGGTTTTCCTATTATTTTATTTTTTGACTCGTTGCTTTGTTTAAAATCCACACAAACAGTAGTAATGAGATACGTCAGATACAGTTTGTAACCAATAAAGAGTAAGGAATGCGAGGAGTGCTTTCTCTTTTGATGGGGAATTAACACTTTTGTTGGAATTTATTAAAAAAAATATAGGTGAACTTTAGTTAAACTCCGTTAACGTTACTAGCACAATACTATATGTTTAACGCTATGCCAAAACCAAGGTACCAGGTACCCTTTGAGATACTACCGATAGAGGGTTATTGGGTCTTTTAACTAGCTAGAAAGTGCTACATTGGTGCCCCCTGGTTATGGCTTATTTTTCTTTCCCTACATATACACCGAATACTCTGGCCTATACTTTACAAATTATCGTCTATCCTCATACACCTGACAACACTAAAATAACCAGAATTTTCATCTTCATTCAAGGGGTTGACTTCTGCAATGTAATTGTTCAGTGGCTACTTTCCTTTTGGTAAGGGTAGAATAGACTTGTTAGCTAAGGTAAGCAGTTCTTCTAGGAGAGAGTAACTCTAAAATCAAACAATTTTTTTCTAATCTTGGGTAGTGCCATAGCCTCTCTACCATGGTCTTTCACTGTCTTGGGCTGGAGTTTTCTTGCTTGATGGTACACTCAGGTACACTATTCTCTGTTTCTTTGTTCCTTCGCTTTCTATGCTATTTTCCTATATATATATATATATATATCCATATATATATATATATATATATATATATATATATATATGTATATATATATATATATATATATATATCCAGTATACATACATATATATATATATATATATATATATATATATATATATATATATATATATATATATATATATATTGTGTATATATGTATATATATACATATATATATATATGAATATATATATATATATATATATATATATATATATATATATATATATATATATATATATATATATTATATATATATGTATATATGTATGTATATATATATATATATATATATATATATATATATATATATATATATATATATATATATATATATCATAGATTTGTTACATTGAATATTTATTCAACAACTGCGGCCATGAAGGTGATTCTAACTGATATATTACGTGAACTAATGTTGTTCAGCGCAACTGTAATCTGAATAATTCATTTTATCGTAACTATCCACTGTGTGTTAAATTAATTGCTTGTAATTTATTATTCAACGATTGTGGTCGAGTTTATGGTTAATAATTTATTTTAGCTAAGCTAATAAAGAGAATAACCCATTTTTATTCCGATTAATTTATCTTTTTTTAATTTTCTTTTAATTCTCTTGATTTAAAGATTTTACAAAGGTTAAATATAGGGTCCAAGTACATTAACTAAACTTAGATAAGTCTAAGATTTGAATAATGAGAACAAATCTCTCTCTCTCTCTCTCTCTCTCTCTCTCTCTCTCTCTCTCAATTTGTCCGTTTTATTTGGAGTTTAATTTTCCCCCAACTAAATATGTCTGAAGAGGTTTTATCTGTCTATTATTCTTTTTTTTCACTTCAACTGCATGGCAGTGATTGGAGGAGATCTTTCAGGACTTTATATCTAACGTGGATAACGGGGGAGGGTGGGCTGTGGTATCCTAGCAATACCAGCCAAACTCGGCTGAATCCCTCGTCAGGCTTGGAAGAACGAATAGAAGAAAAGTAGCCTTTTGTTCTTTTTTTTTTCTTTATGTCGGCGACCCCTTGAAATTAGGGGAAGTGCCTTGTTAGATGGATTGAGAAAGACGCCATGTAATCAGAAACCAAATGAATAATGCAGTACCTCTATAATTTACGAGCCTAAAACGTAGGAATAAAACAGACATTTATGCTTTTTAAATCATGGGTCAAAATAGAATATTACTTTAGATTTTTTTGTATAAGGTTATGGCTTATCATGGATTTTTGTTGTTGTTATATTTGCCACTATTTTATTTGTCTAATTAGAAGAATCTCCTATATGATACCTTTGCCTGTCAGCGCATGAAAATATTGGGTCGTCATTTATTTTTCGAACGGCATTCCTTACTCAATCCGCTAATGTGAATTTTGTTCTTTGAAAATTTATCTATTTTTTTATGATGTTTGTAAGAATACGGTATCCCAGAGTCTACGCGTTTTTAACAAACTTGTCTTTTCATTTTGTACTAAACCTCTTGTAGTCTGAGGGTATAAAACGAATAAAGAAACAAACCTGGGTTGATTACGTTTAAAGGCTGTTATGAAACTTGCACTTCGTTCTTGGCCATAGGTGTTTTTCTAAGGTTGATTTACGAAATGCTTAACGCAGCGTGACAACAATATCGCCAGAGAAAATGAACGAGGTGCGGAAGAGCCTGGGGTTAGGGAAGGGGGGGGGGGGGGGGGGTGGCAGGAGGGGCCAGATATTGGACGCCGCTCATTAAGTTCGAGTTGCAATTACGGTGCCGATGCAAGCAGCAGCAGGAGGAGGAGAACCCAGCAAGGGCTCGTTGTCGCTAAGTTGAAGTTGTATTTTACCTCCGTCAGGTTGTTAAATAGTTAGTATTTACCTCACTGTATTTCATTTATTTCAGATGTATTAGTCCTGATGTCTCATCGTTTTGTTTTTAAACTTGTGATTTTTTACTTTCCCATAAAATTTTGATGCTTCGCCTAGAATCAGATAAAGGTCTTTAGTTTGATTTCCAAGTCTCATGGTATTCTCAACCAAGGTGATTAAATATCTTTAATTCGCAGCTAATATTAACAGAGGAGGTATGATTTTTAACGCAAATGTCCTATACTGCTGTAATTCAATTTCGCCTACGGGTGAAGAGAGAGTCTTAGTCACATGAATAAGTACGTTATACATACACGCCACTTTCTCTAAAAAGAAAAGTATTTAATGAAATGGTCCTATCAGTATTAACTTATGCATCAGAAACTTGTAGCCTCACTAAAACCTTAAAACATAATCTAGTTACAACTCAAAGAGCTACGGAAAGAATAATGATGGGAATAACACTAAGAGATAAAAAGAGCAGCATGGATACGAGAGCAAACTAAAGAAGAAAATATTATAACACGTAAGAAAAAGAAATGGACATGGTCAGGACATATAATGAGAATGACAAACAATAGATGGACATTAAGAAGAACAGAATGGGTCCCTAGAAATTGTAAAAGAAGCAGGGGAAGGAAGAGAAGACGATGGATTGACGAACTAAGAAAGTTTATGGGAGTGGATTGGCACAGAAAGACCATAAACAGACGCAAATGGAAATAATTAGCTGAGGTCTTTGTTCTGCAGTGGACTAGTAACGGCTGATGATAAGTAATTTCTCTTAATACGAGGTAACATCAAAGTAGAAAAAGAGAATGAAAACACTTTACAGAACACCTCCACAGAATGAGGCATTTTATGTGCCCTTACCAACGGAATGGGTATGTATTAACAAATTTATTCAAGGAATTAAACCTGGGATATTGAGTGGTTTTCCTATTATTTTATTTTTTGACTCGTTGCTTTGTTTAAAATCCACACAAACAGTAGTAATGAGATACGTCAGATACAGTTTGTAACCAATAAAGAGTAAGGAATGCGAGGAGTGCTTTCTCTTTTGATGGGGAATTAACACTTTTGTTGGAATTTATTAAAAAAAATATAGGTGAACTTTAGTTAAACTCCGTTAACGTTACTAGCACAATACTATATGTTTAACGCTATGCCAAAACCAAGGTACCAGGTACCCTTTGAGATACTACCGATAGAGGGTTATTGGGTCTTTTAACTAGCTAGAAAGTGCTACATTGGTGCCCCCTGGTTATGGCTTATTTTTCTTTCCCTACATATACACCGAATACTCTGGCCTATACTTTACAAATTATCGTCTATCCTCATACACCTGACAACACTAAAATAACCAGAATTTTCATCTTCATTCAAGGGGTTGACTTCTGCAATGTAATTGTTCAGTGGCTACTTTCCTTTTGGTAAGGGTAGAATAGACTTGTTAGCTAAGGTAAGCAGTTCTTCTAGGAGAGAGTAACTCTAAAATCAAACAATTTTTTTCTAATCTTGGGTAGTGCCATAGCCTCTCTACCATGGTCTTTCACTGTCTTGGGCTGGAGTTTTCTTGCTTGATGGTACACTCAGGTACACTATTCTCTGTTTCTTTGTTCCTTCGCTTTCTATGCTATTTTCCTATATATATATATATATATATATATCCATATATATATATATATATATATATATATATATATATATATATATATATATATATCCAGTATACATACATATATATATATATATATATATATATATATATATATATATATATATATATATATATATATATATTGTGTATATATGTATATATATACATATATATATATATGAATATATATATATATATATATATATATATATATATATATATATATATATATATATATATATTATATATATATGTATATATGTATGTATATATATATATATATATATATATATATATATATATATATATATATATCATAGATTTGTTACATTGAATATTTATTCAACAACTGCGGCCATGAAGGTGATTCTAACTGATATATTACGTGAACTAATGTTGTTCAGCGCAACTGTAATCTGAATAATTCATTTTATCGTAACTATCCACTGTGTGTTAAATTAATTGCTTGTAATTTATTATTCAACGATTGTGGTCGAGTTTATGGTTAATAATTTATTTTAGCTAAGCTAATAAAGAGAATAACCCATTTTTATTCCGATTAATTTATCTTTTTTTAATTTTCTTTTAATTCTCTTGATTTAAAGATTTTACAAAGGTTAAATATAGGGTCCAAGTACATTAACTAAACTTAGATAAGTCTAAGATTTGAATAATGAGAACAAATCTCTCTCTCTCTCTCTCTCTCTCTCTCTCTCTCTCTCTCTCTCTCTCTCTCTCTCTCAATTTGTCCGTTTTATTTGGAGTTTAATTTTCCCCCAACTAAATATGTCTGAAGAGGTTTTATCTGTCTATTATTCTTTTTTTTCACTTCAACTGCATGGCAGTGATTGGAGGAGATCTTTCAGGACTTTATATCTAACGTGGATAACGGGGGAGGGTGGGCTGTGGTATCCTAGCAATACCAGCCAAACTCGGCTGAATCCCTCGTCAGGCTTGGAAGAACGAATAGAAGAAAAGTAGCCTTTTGTTCTTTTTTTTTTCTTTATGTCGGCGACCCCTTGAAATTAGGGGAAGTGCCTTGTTAGATGGATTGAGAAAGACGCCATGTAATCAGAAACCAAATGAATAATGCAGTACCTCTATAATTTACGAGCCTAAAACGTAGGAATAAAACAGACATTTATGCTTTTTAAATCATGGGTCAAAATAGAATATTACTTTAGATTTTTTTGTATAAGGTTATGGCTTATCATGGATTTTTGTTGTTGTTATATTTGCCACTATTTTATTTGTCTAATTAGAAGAATCTCCTATATGATACCTTTGCCTGTCAGCGCATGAAAATATTGGGTCGTCATTTATTTTTCGAACGGCATTCCTTACTCAATCCGCTAATGTGAATTTTGTTCTTTGAAAATTTATCTATTTTTTTATGATGTTTGTAAGAATACGGTATCCCAGAGTCTACGCGTTTTTAACAAACTTGTCTTTTCATTTTGTACTAAACCTCTTGTAGTCTGAGGGTATAAAACGAATAAAGAAACAAACCTGGGTTGATTACGTTTAAAGGCTGTTATGAAACTTGCACTTCGTTCTTGGCCATAGGTGTTTTTCTAAGGTTGATTTACGAAATGCTTAACGCAGCGTGACAACAATATCGCCAGAGAAAATGAACGAGGTGCGGAAGAGCCTGGGGTTAGGGAAGGGGGGGGGGGGGGTGGCAGGAGGGGCCAGATATTGGACGCCGCTCATTAAGTTCGAGTTGCAATTACGGTGCCGATGCAAGCAGCAGCAGGAGGAGGAGAACCCAGCAAGGGCTCGTTGTCGCTAATTCATCAGCAATTCATCAATTGGATATTATTCAGCGTTATTCACGTGCATATTACGCCAGTCGTTGAATTCATTAATGAAGGCCATGGAACGCTGGCATTCAACTCCGGATTCTGCAAATGCTCTCAGGGGGATGCTTATGCCATACAGGGAGAAGGGGGAGGGCGTATTCTTGGAATTTCTGAATCTATTATAGTGTACTTACAAATATGCACCCATTCACAGTATGTATGTATATATATATATATATATATATATATATATATATATATATATATATATATATATATATATATATATACAGTACATGTGTGTGTGTGCGCGGCATGCACACACATTATATATATATATATATATATATATATATATATATATATATATATATATATATATATATATATTTATGTATGTATGTATGTGTCTGTATATATATATATTGTCTTTCTGTCTTTTGATAAATTTGTCTTATTTACTATGTGTAACCCCATTAAATTTACCCATATTTGTGGATTATATACGTAATATTTATATGTATCAGATTCCTTAATAACGGCTGTAATGTAAACATTAAACTCTTAGCTGCTCTTTACCAATGGGAATTGCGTAATGGAGGAAGGGAGTTGTCGTTGCAAGATTGAGTCGAGGATATTAGTTCAAGCGAATTTGATCATTAGCCCGGGCAAGACAAGCGGTGGAATTAATAATAAGAAGAGAGACAGACACAGTTATTGAAAGACAAGAAGACATTGATCGTGAGAGAGAGAGAGAGAGAGAGAGAGAGAGAGAGAGAGAGAGAGAGAGAGAGAGAGTTTTGATTTATTCTTAGTTTTCAGTTTTACAATTGATTTTAAAAAATGCGGTATTCAAATAGGACCTTGTTAATTTGTACATAAAGAAGGATTACATATTTATATATTGATTTTGGAACTGCACTGTCTAAAGCGCATTCAATGTTAAATAAATGACAAGGAATAATTGAGAGAAAATAATATAAAAATAGAAAAGCAAATGGTTGAAAATTCTCTCGTAGTGTAATCAGTCAATGGAATTATTATGGTTCGTGTAGAATTGCAACGGCTCATGAGGCAACGCGTTATACATTTATAATGAAGCGTGTTACTGGAAATCATTCAGTGTAAAGGTGACCACCCAAGCTGACGTAATCCGCCTCTGTAGCGTGACCCATTTCTCTTTTTAATATTGAAATTACGGAGTTTTCATAAAGGAAAAATGTGTCACACCACTGCAAGAGGAGAAACGTGCGTCATTTTATTTATCATTTTATAAATGGCTTTTAATTAAAACAGACTGTTGTCTTTGCATTAGTTACTCTGGTTAGTCCAGAGTGATAATTATTTTTGTATTTATTGAGCGCCTTGCTTGATTGAATAAGGGGATTTATGAAAAGAATTGTTAAAATATTGTAGGCCATAATATGGTAACATTTTTATATAATATTTGCCAGTCAAATATGTGGTAGGTAGATCTCACACTTTTAAATGGCGTTTATCATTTCATCTTCGGTTTAATTGTATTATATTTCCTCGTTATTTTTTATCGAAACGACTATTTTCCTTACGCTACTCTATAGTCAATGTTAGTCAAAATTAATAAGGGATTTACGTTACACATAAAAGATGAGAATATTGAAATAATTATCAATTTTAAGGTAATAAATTCGAACACTAAATGTAGTCCCTAGAGAAAAGGGATGGCGTAGCAGGTATAATTAAAAGAAAATTTCCTGTGTGTGACCTCCCACCATTTGACATTTGATCAATTTATTAAAGTGGATGCATTGTTTATTTACACTTGTGACTGTCGTCTGCTTTTGATTGATCCAGTCAGGGCGATCGTTTGTCATGTCTCATTTTCTACCTGTTTGCCAAATCATGTTTCTTGTTTCAGTCTTATTTGCTTTGAAAGGACAGTAAATCTTTGTTTTGTCTAATTATCTTTTATTTTATTTTTTTTTCAATTCCCTGAATATATAATTCTTATAAGAGTTTGAGTGTTGCTTGTTTATGCGATAGGAATTAATGGTTGGTTTTGGTTAAATTCTACTGATAAAATCGATATTCAGTATTGGAATGAAAGTGTGCGAGTGATTTTTTTTTTTTTTTAAAGATGCGTTATTGATGTGGAATTCTTCACTGGGGACGGACATGGGATGCAAATATTCAAATATTGAAAAATATTTTTGTTTTATAGATAGATAGATAGATATAACTCTTGTTAATGTAGTTGAAAATTACATATAATCTGTTGAAATCGGAGATCACATTCAGTATTCGTTTCGAAACTTTACCTTAGGACTACTAACGCAGAAAATCAAGAGGTTCGCCTTGCAAACAGTAATTATGGCCACCTACTGCAATGCCCAGCATGCTTTTCCTCTCACTGTGAAATATCCTTCGTTCATTTTTCCCACTTGAGGAAATGAAGAGTAAGTGGTCATTTAGACGGGAAAGTTAAAAAGGAGAAATGGGATACTTCAGTGTGAATTAGAGCCATTGCGTTCCAGGAGTTGGTACGAAGCAGCTGCACTATTTCAGAATTAAACCGAGCATTTAAAACAAATGTACCAGTGCTATTCCAATTGCGACGACGGAGAATACATTTGGGGCTATTGCTTGACAACTCATTCTACAAGACTGACTTTAGAAGAAATTATATTTGATTTTCTTATCGAGCTATTTTGACCTTCTTTCATTGGAGGAAATGGCTTTTCTTCTATGATAATCATCTCTTTTCCTGAAATGCATATTTTTTTTTTTAAAGGAACTAATAACGTTATGTTTTTATGGTTTAATTAAGTTTCTTTTAAGTTATTTAGAGATTTCGTTTTATTGGAGATAATCTTAATCAATGATACGCTTTGGATCTTTACAAAGAATCTTTCCCATTCCGATATCTTTAGAATATCTACGTTATTACGTGGTGAAAACAAAAATAAAACTTTCTAGTTGTACTGATATTATGTTGGCTCTCTCTCTCTCTCTCTCTCTCTCTCTCTCTCTCTCTCTCTCTCTCTCTCTCTCTCTCTCTCTCTCTTAAAGAGATGATCTTGTATAATCCTATACCTTTGATTCGTATTTTAACATTTTAATCTAAAGGTTGCGTGAATTTGTTTGTACATTGTAG
>NC_090731.1:115717550-115735050 GCF_036898095.1 Palaemon carinicauda | reverse complement strand
TTGGGTGCTGCAATAGGAAGTGTTTCTGTGATGTGCTGTGCCAGCGTTCTCTTGTTCAAGAGAGCGAGAAACCATTGGACGTAAGAAACGTTCAATATATTATAAGTCGATTTTAGTCCTGGTGTTTTTCTTAAAAAATCACATTTGCATAGGAAGAGAGCAAAAGGTCTCTGTATGATAACCTGATGCAGTTACCTTTTGTGTAACCATGGTAATATGGCGTCACAAAGCCGAAGGTTAATAGTTGTCCAAGATAAATGTACAGAAGACCAGTGGAGAATACATGGCATCACGCTAGAAGATTAAGGACTGAAAGTGAATTATTACAAACAGAAATCAAAGGAAGCACGTACACAGGGGATGAGTTGCTGTGACTCATTCATGAATGAATAGACTATGACAAGAATTGTTTATATCAGGATACTATTATCATGTAAATTAGTTTATATCTATTTCATTTAAAATCAAAGCTCTCTCTCTCTCTCTCTCTCTCTCTCTCTCTCTCTCTCTCCGTGTTTGTGTGTGTCCTCATAGCTTGTAGATTTGTTGTTGATAAATATAAGTTGTGCTACTCTTTCTTACTGAGCAACAGGAAACTTGTAATTTGTAATTTATGCATGTTCAGTGATATGCCCTGTAGTATTTGGCAGAATTATTTTTTCCTTCTTAAATTTACATGTGTATGAATAGAAATAGAGCCTAAGATGAATGCGAACATGCATCACACACCTTTGCTGAACATTTTACATCACTGTTCTCCGATTCACATCTTGAATTTCGATCATAACTCTCTCTCTCTCTCTCTCTCTCTCTCTCTCTCTCTCTCTCTCAGAGAGGGAAAAAATATATTCTCGACATTGTTGGTGTTATTATATTTGTCGCAGCCTCGTTAAATCCTTCCAGTGGATTCCTCTGTCCAAAGAAGTCGTTACGATGGCGACATTGGGCGTTGTAGTAAGACCCAAGTGAGCACTACCAGGGCGCAATCATTGGGATCAGAGAAATTTGCGGCCCTTATTTGTTCTTTTCAGCCTTTGGGGGGAGAGAGTGCCGGTGGGCGGCATTGTAGTCGATACGCTTTGTTCTGGGAGAATGTGTGTGTGTGTGAGGTTTTCTGTTGTATTTACTGCGTTAGTTTTGGGTGTGTAGCTTATACGCTTTGGCTTTTAAAGGGATAGTTTTCAATTTTTCATGTATACAAGGCTGAGTATTGGAGGTCTGGATGTATGCCAACCGTGATTTTGAGTTCGTTGGGATGAATGAAAATATAATTTTGTGCAGGGTTTGATGCAAGGCAGGCGTGATTTTTTAAAGGATAAGTAATGTATAATTTACAAATTTAATAGCTAATTTTGATTTAATCTTTGCCTATATAAAAGGCACTTTTTACTTGGAGATAATTTATGCTTGTGTGGTGTATCTTTTTGTGGATGATTTCTAGAGCCTGAAATGCACGATGTGACTTACTTTTTCGCGTACAAAATTTTTCTCCGTACAATTTTTAATATGGCTGAAGTATCACACTGATGTATGCTGGTATGACAACGATGACAGCAGATAAGATCAACATGAATTTCGATGTAGCTTTTGATGCATTTAAATACCTCATGACATACAGACAACGACGGGCTTCTGCAATTTTGTACTTTAATTTAATCTTTTAACCTCAATTTTGTTCGTGGCTGTGAAAAGTGATCTTGTCTTGGTTTTCTTTTTCTGTCCGGCCTTTGTTTCCTTAAATGCACCATTAGTGGCTAATCACTTTTCAGCTAACTCTCCTTAGGCCTCTGCTTACTCCGAATTGCTTGTACTCGATGGAGTGTTGTCTTTGATTTGTGAATGTCTTGCTTGCATTTAAAAAAATAATGTTTTTATTGTTATTTGTTATAATTATTGTGATATTTTTTTATTTTAGAATGTTTTTCAAGTATTGTACTGTTCTTGTTCCTTGTGAAATTAGTGAATATTTAGCGTTGTTTGTTTGAACAAATACAGGACAACTTGGTCATGGTATATTTAATGTCCTTTCTTGAAATGATACAATATTTTCTGTTCACCATTTTTATATTACTGTATATTTTCTTTATTCCAACAGATGTTGCATTTATCACCAAGAATTTGATGAAGGGTAAATAATTTTTACTGCATGGTCTTTTATGCTTTGCCTAGCATGGCTTGACCTAATTGTTACGGGCCATCTCTTCATGAATGGTCATTACTGAATAACACAAAAAATACCTCTGCACTATATTTTGGTATTTTTTCACGAATGACTATTTGGGTGAACTTTCTAACAAATTGGTAGATGTTACTGTATTTCATATATATATATATATATATATATATATATTGTTTATATATATATATATATATATATATATATATATATATATATATATATATATATATGTAGACGTTCAAGTTAAGATACTAGTGTATTTGATATATCTATTTTAATTAACTCAAGTCTTCCTCACTCTCGCATGCATTTGCACTTACATATTTTGTTATATATCCATCGTATTCTTTCGTAGGTCATTCCCAGATACTGTTTTAATTTTAATTTAACTTTATAGTTAAGTAATGTTTTGGGCTACACCAAAAACCTTCGTACAAGGTCCCATATGTTCACCTTCTCACCACATCAGAGGCGCGAGCGGCAGCAGGCAGCGATTGGTTCCTTCCTCGTTAGACGCGGCTGCGTGTATGTGTGTGTGCGTGTGTTGGGGAGTGTGCATACGGTCATGCAGAGGGGCATATCTGTGAGTTTACAGATACGTGAGTTTGTATTGTTTGCAATATTGCCTGTTATGTACGGCTGATGATTCTGTCAGGCCTTGACATGTCTGTTATACTTTTTTTTTTTTTTTTTTAGCAACACACGATACTTTTAGCGGTTTAGATTTATTTTGGAAACATTTTCATTGTGCTTTTTTGAGATGAATTTATTTTGGTAGATGGGGCCTTTGAACTCGAGTTTTAGTCGAATTGTAAAATCTATAATCTTCTTTTGAAGACTCCATATTGTGAAAAGAAAATTTGTGGTTTGAAACAGAAAATACTTTTGAATTGAGATTGTGGTTCGGTTCTATTTGCTTGGCTGCCCTCCAACATCATGGAGGCTGTGTCAACCTGGGTGAATGGCTCTCTCTCTCTCTCTCTCTCTCTCTCTCTCTCTCTCTCTCTTTCTATTGAATGTAGGATAAGCTGTTTGTTATATATTTTGTATACTATACATGTAAATGAATATTAAGTTATTGTAGTTTTCATTGTTTTGTGAAACTCTCTTATCACTCAATAGTCCACTTTAAAATACTTAGCGATTGAGGTAAAAGCTATCACCCTTTATCAGCTTTGTCCTTATCTCTTAAGATTAAATTGTCTCATCACATAATAGGTGGCTTTTCCAGGTTAAATTTCTCATATAATGACCCGAACGAACAATTGGACTGTGATTAGAGCGATTTATTAGCAAAGAGATTTAATTGCAACATTATATTTATCTATCAACTTTTTATCCTCTATTTATTCCATAAGGGGATTTGTTGTTATTATTATTATTATTTTTATTATTATTATTATAATAATAATAATAATAATAATAATAATAATAATTGTTATTATTATTATTAGGATTTCCGTTATGTATATTATTGAAAGGTTAATATGGCTTCCATTTTAGTGACAACAGAATTAAAATGCTAAAATAGAGGTGATGTTTTCATGGGTGATTGCAAATTTTTTTTTTTTTTTACCTTGACCAATCAACTCGAGGAGAATCTTCGGGCGCTAAGTTTGACTTTCTTATTTTCTGTCTAAGAAGATGTTAAGTATATATATATATATATATATATAATGTATGTATGTGTATATGTGAGGTACATGTTTCTTTATGTATATATATGTGTATATATATATATATATATATACTTGTATATATACATGTGTATATTTATCATTATATATGTATTATATATATATATATATATATATGTGTGTGTGTGTGTGTGTGTTTGTGTATCTATACATACTGTACATATGTATGTGGATCGTGTATTCAAATATTTTATATACGTTTTTCTCTGGAACCTTCGTGTGCTATACATGTTTGCTGATAAAGTTAAGAACAAGTAACGAAGTATTATTTGGAGATTGATAGAAATGGAAAATGGAAGTCTCTTGCCATCACTCCTCCTTGTCCAGTGACTGCCCGAATCTCGATGAGAATCGAGGCTTAATCTAATTGCGTAACCTAACCTGATGTTACGGTTCCTTGATGGGACTGCCAGACAATTCTCAGGCTACCAGTAGGCGATGTGCATGATGTGAATTCGCTGCACGTAAACATATCAGCACTTTAGATGATCATATCCTTGCATGTTGAGCATGATCGGTGTACTACATTGCTGCACGAACTATTGTGTAAATAACTATACATGTGTACATAAATATACCATTAATTATAATGATGATGTGTAAGTTTGATCATATGAAGAAGATGTACATTTTTTTAACAACACTTTAAAAATATGTTACTTTATATTTATATCATTACGCTGCTTCTTTTTGGGAAACTCTCTCTCTCTCTCTCTCTCTCTCTCTCTCTCTCTCTCTCTCTCTCTAGATAATCTTATGAAGCCTGTAATTAAGGAAATTCAAGTTATTTTCGTTATTGAAAAGCGAGTAATATCTATTTGTAACATTGTCCCCAAACTGCACATCCACTAACATTTTTTAGGAATTGCAATCTTGAATCGAACAATTTATTACATCATAAGATTTCATCGCTTCATCAGCTACTTGGGTAATGATTTGCGTTGTGGCCTGGATGCAGATAGACATCAAAGCAAGAGTTGGAGTAGTTTCTTCAGGGCCGCTATGCCATTGATATTTGCAACATCCGATCCGTGGCCTTGGTCTCGGAAGATGGGATTTTTTTGTCATTTTTTTTTTCACGAATTCCATGAATAATTATTTTCAATAATAATCAAACTCCATATGTTGGTAAAAGTAGTTATCTTGCCTTATTTAATGTTGAATGGGGTACATTTTCATGTTAATTATCTAGACATATTCATGAAAGGCAATATCATAAAAGAATACCAGTATCCTTGATAATCGATTTGCCGTAAATCTCCCATTTTACAAAGCGTGCAATCTGATAAAGATATTTACTTTTCATGGAAGCCATAGCGCTCATTCTTATGAATGTATGCATACACGTGTTTGCGTTTGTGTGCCTTTGTGTGTGTGTACACCCGCTTAGAGGAGACGTGTAGCCTATATGTGGTTGACCGCTGCAAGTGACTCATCGTCAATTTCGGCCTGGTTAACTACTCAACTGGCAACCCGCTCCATGATGACAGTAGCCGACATGCAATCCTCATCATCGAGTCCTCTCTCTCTCTCTCTCTCTCTCTCTCTCTCATATATATATATATATATATATCAATATCTATATATATATATATATATATCTCTCTCTATATATATATATATATATGTGTGTGTGTGTGTGTGTGTATAAGATGGTTTTTTTTTATTTTCATTATCATCATTATTTCGATCTTCCAGTTAATTCTGAAGTTGCTTCTGCTTTCCGATGTTGGTGATCCGCCATTCATTGTTTCTGTTTTCCTCTCATCTCTTAAATGGTTGCTGAAGGTTTCCTCGTGTAATTCTAAGAAGTTATTCCTCTATATATTGTCTTCATCCTTTTAATGGTCGCTCAACGAGTCTGGGCAAAATTCAACACGCTTTAAACACGGGATGGCTTGAACGCCTCTACCTTTTGCTGGAATATTTTAAGGCAAACATTTAGTTATGTTAACATTGCGTTGGCAAGTATGTTGGCAATGAGCCATTGATAAAAAAAAGCTAGAAGGTAACATAATGCCATAATGAAGACCTGAATTTCTTGCTTTTAGTTTATAGCGATGAAAATTATGCTTGTTTAGGCAATCGAGGTAAAGTAAAAGTTGAGTCTACTCTGGGAACACTGGGAGAATCGACATAGGAGCTTGTACCGTATTACTTAGAGATTTTTAAGTTTGCTTACGTGTTAAACAGGATTTCAAATAGCCTTTTGCAGAGGTGTTTAGCAATAGGTTAATTAATGTTTTCACATAAGTTGATCCTCATGAATATTTTCATATTCATATTTTCCTTTTGAGTGAGGCCCTTCAAGGCTGTCTACACACCTTAAGCCTATGCTAGATAAGGAGATAGGTGGAGTACCAGTATCACCAACATACTAAACACTCTAAAGCTGGAATTCGTCTCCTAAAAGGACTAAATTCTTTTACTTCATTTTTTTGTGATACCAAAGCATTGCGGCTAGTATATCAAATCTATTGATTTATTCCAGTATTGCCGAGATTTGATTTTCCAACAGCTGGGAAAAGTTGTTAGAATAAAGAAAGAACAAGTTTAATTTGCATAAATAAATTGAAAGTAATTGTGGAAATAAGATAAAGAAAAGCGTTGAAGAGGTAAATGGAAAGAAACTCCAAAGAGAATGACTTATGCCTTAGAATGTGGGAAATTCGTTGTCCCGCCGTAATTAAGGAGGTTTTCATAATTATTCATCCGGGGTCTCCGCGATAGTGCATAACTTTGTGAGCTGAATAAACTCCTTCAAATGAGACTGGGAAGATGCATTCGTTCTCTCTTGAGGAGTAAAGTTGGAACATTCTCTCTCTCTCTCTCTCTCTCTCTCTCTCTCTCTCTCTCTACTGTTTATAATATAAAATTTGTAATAGAAAAGAATTATACTTATTCGTAAGAAAATTCTTATTGCCAATAAAAGCCCTTCAGAATGTGTAAATGTACAGGGTGGATGTAGATCTTATCACAGGAAATGTTTATTGTTTCATCTTTTTTTGCCCCTTTATAACACAAAGAAAGTAAGTCAGATATCCAGAAAGTCATTATATATATATATATATGTGTGTGTGTATATATATATATATATATATATGTGTGTATATATATGCATATATATATATATATATATATATATATAAGACGGTCCATCAGAGCCATAATGTCCAGCGTGAGAAATTCTCCCAAGACGCTGTATTTTTTTTGTATCCCCTGAAGCCAACAGCTGCTCGCCGAGGTGTTGTGGCTGAAATGAAGATTAAAGCCGTGAAATGCCTCCCGAGGGACCCTTAATGAGAGACGCTATGAATCTAGCGGTGGAGGGGGGGGGGGGGGGGGGGAGGTGGCAATGGCTTTTAAGAAAAGCCACTTGCACTATTTTAGGATTCTCCAGCTCGAGACGAGACGGTTCTGTTGCCTTCTGTGGTGGGTGGCTTCAATTGGATTTTATGGGTGGGAGAGGAGGGGCAGTCTACGGTTCGTTTCTTCAAGTGGGGCAGATGACAGAAAAGGTCACTGCATTATTATAAGGCCTTTAGAGTTTAACCCTATTCTGAGCTTTATTTTTATTCTCCTCTTTTATAAAATCCATGGTGTTCGTGATAGTCTTTGATAAAGTATTTTTATCGATTTAGTTACTGTATATTACGCAATTATCAAGTGGTGTACACAGGATCAAGAGATCTTGGGGAACATATATACACTCAAGCTGTAACAGTTCTTGAAATCTGCTTTGAAAAATAATTGTATATTTGCTTAAGATGTGATATACTAACTCAGTACGTAAATAGAAAGAGAGAGAGAGAGAGAGAGAGAGAGAGAGAGAGAGAGAGAGAATCTGCAAGTGGGTTGGTGGGTGGACGTCGACCAATGAGTTCACAAGGGGTTGGGTTGTGTGTCAGCGCGTATGATTCAGTCCATCGGAATGTCCAGGGATGAAGAGGTACTGTTTAATCACGTCGATATTGATTATGCTCCCCAAAACGACCAGCTATTGTTATCCCCTTCCGTCCCATGGTTTTTATCGTATGGGTATTTACTGGAATTTTTCCTTTAGCATTGCTGATTCATCATTTGTTGTGGCTATTCATTGTGATGTTTGTTGGGAATATACAGCATTTTTTTCCTTTCTTCTCATTTGTGAATAAAGCCGTACATCTGTGCATATTTTTGATGCTTTGGGCACCTTTAGCTGTTCCTTTGGTCAAATATGGATATTTCTTTTTTTGTTTTTTTGAAGTTTTTATAGTTTATATATGAAAAATAGAATGTTGTTTCTTTAATTAAATGGTTTATTGCATACCTTGTAGTTTATTTCCTTTATTTCCTCGTTTCCTTCCCTCTCTGGGCTATTTTTCACTGTTGGAGCCCATAGGGTTATAGCATCTTTCATTTCCAACGAGACCAGTAACTTATCTTGTAATAATAATAATAATAATAATAATAATAATAATAATAATAATAATAATAATAATAATAATAATATATCGATGATGTTAGCGACTGTTTCTTGAAATAAACAGTTGGACGTTATCTTATCGTTCACACCCTATTCCCTAACCAATTACTGTACGGTTGAGATCAATGTGTACTCGCACACGTGCGTTTAAGTACAGTTTTAGTGCATCTCATCAAAAAAAATTTTCTTTTTTCTGAATTGGTGTATATGATTTTGGCTTCACCTTCTCATAACTAACCTCACACGTAACTATATAGTATAGCTCAAATCTGAGCTGAATGTGTATAAACGCTACATATTCAGGCGAGAGGAGTTGAGACAAGCACTGAACGTCTCCAGTCTAGCTTGGGTAATTAAATGTTGTATCTTTTTCAATGATAACAAACTCATTAAAAAACCAGAGCTTTGAAGCATTTTATAATTGATAAAATGCTTTTCTTGAGGTAGAGTAAAAGTTGAGTCTACTCTGGGAACACTGGGAGAATCGATACAGGAGCTTGTACCGTATTTTTTTTTTTTTTTTTTAGAGATTTTTAAGTTTGCTTACGTGTTAAACAGGATTTCAAATAGCCTTTTGCAGAGTGACATCGATTCACTTAAAATATAAGTAAAAGAATTCAGTCAGTCCTTTTAGGAGACGAATTCCAGCTTTAGAGTGTTTATTATGTTGGTGATACTGGTACTCCACCTATCTCCTTATTGTTTAGAGATGGGAAGGAAGAAAATATTTAAAAGGGTTTTTTTGAAAGAGGAATTAATATAATATGATATTTTTAGTTTGTTCAACTCAAACGTACCCTAATAAATGTGTCCAGCCCCAAGATATGGAGTCATTTTTCCGTGATTACTCCGAAAAGAAGAAAAGCCAAGCGATTTTATCGAAGCGAGCTTTCCCTAAACTAAAATAGAAATTTGAACTCGAGGGTGCCCCGAACCAAAGGAAATGGTTGAGCTAACTTTAAAAGGGAAATCCAAATCGGGAAAAGAATTCAAATGCAGCTTTTAGGCATCTGAGAGCACTCCAAAGACTATCACTATCACAGGCAAGCAATAGGGGAAGCATATCAGAACACCATAGATATAAACCTTTTTTCTCTCTTTGAAGCACACTTCTTTTGACTCATAATTGTTGGAGACGACCAAATGAAAACCTAATTTTTTTTTCAAACTGATAGTCAAGAATTAATCTTAATGCAAAAGAGACATGTACACATTAATCTAAAAGAGAGCTTTTTATATGTTTAAAATAACATTTCAAACGAAAGCCTTTTTATTGTGATAATTCATCAACATCATCATCTCCTCCCACGCCTAATGACATAAAGGGCATCAGTTAGGTTTCGCCAGTCGCCTCTATCTTAAAGCTTTTATATCAATACTTCTCCGTTCTTCATCTCCTACTTCACGCTTCATAGTCCTCAGCCATTTAGGCCTGGGTCTTCCAACTCTTCTAGTGCTTTGTGAAGCCCAGTTGAAAGTTTGGTGAACGAATTTCTCTTGGGGAGTGCGAAGAGCATGCCAGAACCATCCCCGTCTACCCCTCACCATGATCTCATTCACATATGGCACTTGAGTAATCTCTCTTAGAGTTTCATTTCTAATCCTGTCTTACTATTTAACTCCCAATATTCTTCTGAAAGTTGTGTTCTCTCAAATCTACAAAATCTGTTGGATATTATTTCATTGTCATACCAGGACTCACGGCCATACAGTAACACCGATCTTGCTAAACTGATATATAGTCTGATGTTTATATGTAATTCCAGGCGATTTGATTTCCAAATTTTACTCAAGCTAGCCATTGTCTGAGTTGCTCTTTTTAATTTTTCATCAAACTCAAATTCTAAATATCCTGTATTAGAGATCATAGTTCCTACATATTTAAATGTTTCAACCTCATTAATCCTTTCTCCTTCCAACATTTAATTTTCCATTGCATATTTCGTTCTCATCATCTATGTATTAATTGCCAAGTTAAGTAACCTATGGGCGTGAAATATTCCCGAATGATGTCGGATGTAGATACATGAATAGAGAAACGAGCGTAGCCTGTTGGCTGAAATTATTGCATGGTATTTTTGGGGAATGAGGTGGAACCATTACCAAACTAAAAGTACAAGTGCAGTTAAATCAAGGACGGTTGAACCTCAGTACCCAGATCTTCATATTGACAATGCCTCTTTAATTATAATTTATATACACGTTATTTAAGATTCTAGGTGTGATTCTTGATTGCAACTTTACTTTTGATAAACACGTTCGATCTGTTTCTTCTTCAATTTCAAAAAATGGTACGTTAAGAAAGTCTTTTTAGATTTTCGATGATTATATTGTTCTGAGGAATTTTTTTCAATTATTTCATTCTACCATGTTTTGAGTATATTTATCCCTTCCTGTCCTCAGCTGTTGACTCTCGTCTTAAGTTGTTGGACAAAAACTTGTCTAAAAGTTCTTTATTATTTATCTGGATATTGATTTCTGTCACCGTCCTTCAGTAAATTCTTTGCACGGATTGCATAAAATTTTTCATAATTCTGACCCTCCTGTGCATTTAGATTTTCACGGACTGTAACATCCAGTACATGGTACTGATTGTGCTGGTAATTCAAATAGTCAGCCCTTCTTCATCATAAGGTTCAATGCTACACCGTATTCTGGAATTTGTATTCCAGTTGTGGCCAAATTTTGAAATGATATTCCTAACCTGACGGTTGAATCGGTGGAACCTCAGAAGTTCCAACTTGTAGCAAATATTTTCTGTTGAACAGGTTGATATAAGTCTAGCTTCATAGTTTATATATGATTGATCTATTTGAACGTTGTTTACTGATCTTAGAAATATTTTGTATTTTTTTATAACTTCTCATTTACAGTTCATTCTTTATTTCTCTATATTCCTTTCCACACTCGGCTGTTTTTCCTGTTGGAGCCCTTAAGCTTGTAGCATCCTGATTTTCCAACTAGGGTTGTAGCTTGGTTAATGATAATAATGATAATTAAGGATACGGATGAAAGAAATACAATAAACCGTGCGTGCGTGTGTGTTAGAATAGGAACTGGAAATGGTATTTTCATTGACACACTTCTTCTGTAGATGATGTCGTGATTGGAAATGGAAAGGTTTCTTCCTATTGAGTGACGTGTCCTTGACTTAGTGCGATCCATTCTTCTGTGTTTCCTGGTGTTGATTATGACTTAAGGCAAATTACCCTTTGGCATCCTTGCATTGTTCTCTTCCCTTTGGTAACCTTAAGATTCCATAGTACCGTTTCCTGCTGTTTTGTTTGTTGACGTAATCCTTCTGAATGACCTTCATATTATTCGCCTAGAGAAACGTAGATCTTTCTTATATGGGTTGACACAATGGCCTATAATTGTAACGTGTGTTTTCCTATGAAATTCATAATTCTGTATGACATGTTTGCCTCTTTTTAGAAAGTTCATAAAATAAAAATGGTTGAAACTGAACGTGTGTTTCAGTTTTTAAAATTTTTTATCATATTTTTTTTCCATCTGAGAGAATTATATTCCTTTATCTCACCATTTATGCACTTGAGATAACGGATTTCTGTAAGTTCTGCTGTTAGAAACTATATAAAAACAATAATAACTTGAGAATAATGTCCACAATAGTCAGAATAAAATTAGAACAACTCTCTCTCTCTCTCTCTCTCTCTCTCTCTCTCTCTCTCTCTCTTTCTCTCTCTCTCTCTTTCTCATAAAAAGGTGATTAAAACATATATAATATATTATATATATATATATATATATATATATATATATATATATATATATATAAATGAATATATGTATATATATATATATATATATATATATATATATATATTATTTTTATTTTGCGTTTGTGCGTATGATTTAATTAACCAGAAACCGTAGGATTGAGACAATGAGAAACACCCCTCAAGGATATAAGTGCACGAATAGAAAATAAACAATTCTGAAAAGTTGTACTTAATAAAATAAAATAATAATAATCTTTATGATAAGGAACCACTTTTACACTGTTGTTTCATTTGAAGATTAAGAATTGGTCATCGGAACTGATACATAATTAATTGTAATGTTATCATTGTTATTCAGTTTTATTCATGTGTGTGTTTTACTATGGTATGAAAACTCTCCGTAGTTGGATGCAGCCAAGTATAAATGTTAAATGAAGGTATGCTCGAGAAGTGAATTTAATATTACGCATCTTAACGACAGCCCCCCCCCCCACACACACACAGGAAATCACCGTCTCTTTCCATTTTTTTACTCATCGTAGAAACCGTTGACTGACTTTACGGTGAAACTGATACTTGAAATTTTATTTTATGTGTTGCTAAGATGTATGTAGTTTATATAACAATGGTGTCCCTGTGTTTGTCTTGTTCTGAATCGTTGGAAGCTCTGCAGTCTTCTAAACCTGCTCTCAAATTTCGTCGACTGTGTTAATAATATATAGCTTTCTATGTTGACAGCCTTATTCAAAGCAATTAGGAAAAACCAAGCCTATTGGTACGAACAGCAGTCTAATGATATCCATTGAGTAAATACACCTGGAATGATTTAATGTCTGTCTTCTCAGTCGTTACTCCAATCGTGCAAGATCACTTGTATTAGAACTGACGTTAACTATTGTTGTGAGTGGTTGTTACAGTGTAATACATGGCGTAAGGTGTAAGGATTTCATGCCCCTCAGACTGTTTTCCTACATTTTCACTTCGATGATTTCTAAGGAAATCTTTATTCCCAGCAAGTTTTGAACGAAACGGAATAAATTCCGTGTGGCTACGCTCTGATTATACAGTAGATGTCATTAGGTGACTTCGTGATTCGTTTGACTGATTAGGAAAGATTATTTAGAAGTTATCAGGGAAAATTGAAAAGGGAGAGAGAGAGAGAGAGAGAGAGAGAGAGAGAGGGGGGCGTTCAGAATTTCATGGAGTCCTTGGTGTTGGTATTGTACATTTTCCTCTTTGTATATTTTAGTGAAGGATTTTTAATTTATGCTTTTGTAAGGTAGGATTGCCTCACTTTGCTTGACAAAGATATTTCTTTAGATAGAATTATAGTTTCATTTTATCTTCGACTGATTCACGTTTGCCACATGTTTCTACTTGTTTGTGGTATTTTGATGCGTAGGCTATACTGTCAATTATCCTTTCATACTTTTTATCCCTTTTCGTCATTTCCAACGTAATTAGCAATCATAGTAAGGATAATTTCTTTTTTACATCTATGTATTTCCTTTGATGATAACAAAGGATATTGACTATTATTACAGCGATAAGGATGAATTTAAAACTTAAAGCGAAAAGATTTTGGAATTGTTTATACACATGTGCTATATCTACGGATATGTTTTTATTCTTTGGAGGTCGTAAATATCATCCTAAATACAAGTGTAAGCTTTACTCATTTGTTTTACATAAGCGTCTCAAGGTACACCCATATACGGTAGCAGTTCTATTGATAGTCGGGCTCATTTATTGTTTGTTATTTTACTAACAGTTAAGCCTTACCATATAAGACATCTTTTAAAATTTGAATTCATCTAATCATTTCTTCACGAAAGGTTGTCTTTTACACCTCTACTGAGGTTTTTCTATCGTTGTCGTTTTTTTTTTTTTTTTTTTTCAAGTTTTGCCAAACTGTAGAAAATGCATTTGATAAGTTTATACTTTTAACTCATTAGATGTTCGCACATTAATGAATGGTCCTTATTATTAGTACTTTATCCAAAGTTCTTTATTTCCTTTCTTAATTCTAATTCACCTTGTTTTTTTTTCTTGTTTTTTTCTTTTGTGGGGAAGGGACGGGCGGGAAGTTTATTTAATACTTTATAGTGTCAGGTGCGTTATAAAAAAAAAAAACAATTCCACTTTCCTTTGAGCTTCATTATTTTTACATACGTGATCATTGACAGCATCGCCATTGCTCTTCTCTGCCTTATCGCCTTTATCTTTGTCTTCGCTTCTGCTTAGCCAAGGTCTTTCCATGTGTTCCGGGGGCGAATTTATAACCTTTCCCCAAGGCAGAGGGTGTCACGTTTTTTCATGTCGCCAACCCCCAACTAGTCGCACACTCTTCAGGACACATTTCCCTTCTTTCCTATTCTGTAGCTCCATTGTCATTGTGATCTTTCCTTCCTGGTTCCTTCTTTCGTTTCTTCCTACCCACTGATTCCTCACGTACATTCCTTAGCCTTGTCGTCATCTCGCCAAGGCCACCTCAGCCAGGGAAGGGTCAAGGGAGGTCCTGGATGATATCATAGCCTTTAGGGGAGGGTCATGTGTCGATGGCGAGAAAGGATATTGGTGTGAGAGCTAACGATGAAACTTGTTACATAATGCGACTGTTATTGTGAGACGAAAAGAACATCGTTTGCACATTGCAGGGCCGCCAGATAATGCTAAAACGCTGTTTCCCCTTTTAATTATGAGATGGGAATCAAAATGATATATTCTCCAATCTCTGTTTGTTTATATATTCCTTTTAGGGATTTACCTTACGGTTCATTCAGATCACTTTGGAACAACAGTGACATTCATGTTCCAGAGATTAGTCTGTGTTGTGTCACGGAACTTGTGTCAATGATTGTAGGGATAACCTTGAAGAGGGGTCACTGTGTAAATAAACGAGGGGGAAGAAAATTGGGGTTTTGTGGGTTAGTCTTGGTCGATGCAATGTATGTTGTGTGCGAGTATTGCGATACGACGCACTCGTGCACAACCTCCTGTCAATTTGCGAGTATTGTTTATACTCTCTCTCTCTCTCTCTCTCTCTCTCTCTCTCTCTCTCTCTCTCTCTCTCTCTCTCTCTCTGTAAGTGTGTGTGTGTGTGTGTGTACATGGGACCTGTGCATTGCATTGTACAGTGTGGTCGTCTATTGATTTCTATGGATTCTGTCACATAACAAAATTTTTTGTGCAATATTGAAATATACAATTCATTTGCAATTCTGCTTTGAAATATTCTGCAAACAACATGGATATATTGAATTACAGTCAGGTGTTTGTACTCTTATTTAAATGAGAGACTCGACATTGTGTATCAACATTTGCCATTATTGCTTATGAACAGAATTAGTCATCAGTAAATCGATGAATATTTTGAATTCACTGTTAACTTTACTAAAATCATGAGATTAATAATATAAGAGCATGGTAATCATTTTGACAGTCTGTACATAATATATCTGAACACTCCCCGAGACACACACAGAGAGAGAGAGAGAGAGAGAGAGAGAGAGAGAGAGAGAGAGAGAGAGAGAGAGAGAGAGATGGGTAGGTTCGTTCGTCCGTATCGGGAATTCCATTAATACATTCGGATTAGCGGCCCTGTGAATCTCATGTGAAATTACTAAAGCGGTATAATCTTGTCTCCCTTACATCTAGCTACATTCTGATGGAGGATTTGGCTGGATTGGATTCCTAACGATTATATACATTACGTCATCTACTTTTTGCTCAGCTCTTTGGTCTGCAAAATGATCGTTCCTTCGAATCAGGAGTCCTGCACGCCATTTCTAAGGATATTACCCCGTCGTTTCTTTCCCCCAAAGGCTTTTAATTAAGCGATATTCCTCATGGCGTTCGGAAGACATCATTAGACTTGTCATGAGACAACAAGAATTGAATCAGGCTGGTGCACAGGGGCGCATGCGTTCCGTAAAGGTAAACACAAAGCGCTCGAATTCCTCGAAGGTTAATCGCATGTGAACTACCATTAGTTAGGAGAAAGCCGATATTACGCTACGCAGAGCTCTGGCGGGCTTGCTCATGCGCACAGGTTGCCTAGAATACAAAAGCGTCGTTGTCTATCACGAAAGGTGTTCAGGAAGGATAGGGAATCGCTCCCTCACGATTGACATGCAGTTAGTTGCTTTGCGGGAAAAGACAGCCAAACACCTGCCCAAGTCTCTCCGTCCTCTAGATTTTATCTCTCTCTCTCTCTCTCTCTCTCTCTCTCTCTCTCTCTCTCTCTCTCTCTCTCTCTCTCCTCGGCTTTGCGTACTTAGTTACGCACCCCCCTTCCTATCCCTTCCCTTCCCCTTGCAACTAACTCTCTCAACCCGACATGTGTCATTGGCAACCTTTTGTCCTGTTATATTTTTTGTTAATGGTGTGATTCATGAGCAAAGTGTATTGCGAAATTTAAACTCTTGAGTTCCAGTCCCTTGCAAAGGCGATGTGAAACAGATTATCTAATAGTGTTGTGTATAAATTGGAATTATTTATGTTAATGGTTTTTTATTATTGTATGGTAATTGCTTTCGTGTTGGACATTTCTTTTCCTAAGTACTATTGGTGTAATTTTGAGTTTGGTACTCGGCATTTGATGAAACGCATTTGATTATAAGCCTGTGTAGAATTTCATGAAACGAATTTTATATATAACCATGAGGGACTCACGTATTTTGTAATCCGCATGACATTGTTTGTATCATCTGTCAACAAGGCCAGGGAACTATTATGTGATTTATTCAAGCAAAAAACGATTAAAGCTAAATTGCTCTTTCCAGATGTATTAACACATCAGTCAAGTGACAATTGCCCCGTGATTCCAATATTATTTTTGCATTCTGAGATGGTGACGTGTGGCTTACGATTTCTTTCTAAAAGATGGAAAATCTATAGAAAATTATCAGTGCATTTTGATGTTCTTTCGGATAAAGTGACTTTGAGCAGTGAACTCTTCACTAAGCCTCGTTCTTTGATTGACCTCACGAGTTGAAAACGTTATGATGACCATGGTTCCGTCGCTGGTTAGAACTGTAGGAAAAGACTTCAGAGCAGTAATTCTTCTTCAACGTTATGATGTCAAAGGTCATATCATCACTCTAAAAACATAATTTAAGACAACAAATAGACATTTCGAAATGGTCGTCATGAATGCTTTCTTTTAATGCCCATTTCGTATTTAATAAAGATTGAATGTATTGGATTCCTAAAAAAAAATTTCAAAATTGTATCATACGGGTAAGGTTTCTTCAAGACAAAAATTTGTAGAGATAGATCAACAGAATTTGGCAACTTGCAAGCGACTTGATTACAAGTGAAATCTAAAGCAAGCTATTTTAGACTATTAACTTCTCGCTTGGTATTGGAATATTCTTTGTTGACTCAGTGAGGCTAGTTATCGGGGTCAAGACAA
>NC_090731.1:115675050-115712550 GCF_036898095.1 Palaemon carinicauda | reverse complement strand
ATTCCCTTGCTTTCCTTAATGTGATTGTGGCCCACTGCATTCAACTTACTATCGAAATCACTTACAAGGACAACAGAGGTACAATTTAAATGTTTCTCTTCACCAGGAATCGGGCTAGATTGTTTACATGCTCATGTGTAAAAGAGAAAGAGAAAATAGTAATTGTTTTTAGTAAGAGTGCCATATGAGGATGAGATCATGATGAGAGGTAGATGGAGATGGTATGGGCATGCTCTTCGTACTCCCCAAGAGAGAGTAGTTCATCAAACGTTCAGCTGGGCTCCACAAGGCACTAGAAGAGTTGGAAGACCCAGGCCTACTTAGCTGAGGACTATGAAGTGCGAAGTAGGGGATAATGAAGGGAGAAGTATTGAATTAAAAGCTCAAGATAAAGACGACCTGCGAAATCTAACCAAGGCCCTTTGCGTCAATAGGAGGAGATGCTAGAAACTAGAAAAAAAAAAGCTTCCCATGAATGTCTTCCACTCCTGAAACTGTTTCCAATCGGCGAGTCGTAGCGATTGTTGCGTGATAACCCGGGAAAATGTTCACCTATGGGTGTGTAATCTCGCCGAACGGATTCCAGGGCTTTTCAAAGGCCAGGCACGTCTGAGTGTCGAGGAAAGGTTAACCACCTCTCGCGATAAGGAATCTCGACGCTTTGGCACTCCGGAGTTAGAGCAGCAGCAGCATGCAGGAGGAGAGACTTCCCTAGGCCAGAGGGAGGACCTTTAAGGAAATTGGGTTCTTGACAGCTGGTGAATTTTATATCCTCTTCCTCCTCAGGGGAAGATTCTTTATCTCCGAGGTTATGATGGTTTGCCTAGCTTGTCTCTGGCTTGTGAAAATCTTTGCTACAATGACTGTCTTGGGAGGTAAACAGGTCTGCTCACGTACTTTATTTTGTTAAGTGTATGAATTGCAATGTTGACATATTCTTTTTTTATTCCCCAATATTATTTCATGTAAGAGGGAACAACCACCAATGAACTGAATAGAATCTAAGTTTACGGTAATTTGCTTTTTGGAATAGGAAATAGATGTAGGAAGGCACGATGTTTTACTAAAAAATGTTCAAGTTGCATATATATTGACTGCGAAAATTTATACTCATTTTTTTAGTCTTCCATTTTCTAGATAAAATTACAGTTGAAATTTATGACATCGTCTATTATTTTTCTCGTTCTGTGCTCAGCTCTATCCCCTTTGCAACAAAATGAGACGGAAGGAAATTGTGACACCAAAAGAGAATGTATCTTCCTAAAGAGCCACAGAAGCCGAGAGGTTTATTTTTCTTTCTTCCGTATATCTGAAAGAATGTTAATGACATAATGAGCGTGGCATTTCGCGTGCCAGGAAAGCGTCCTCACACCAGGTACAAGAAGGGTCGTGCTCAAAACCGAAAAGAAAGCTGAAAGAGAGAAAGGGGTTAATGACCCCCTTTGCAACTCTTCTTCCTTACCCTCGATTTCTTTCATATATTTGGTCATTAACTGTACGGTTATGACAGTTTCACTGTTAGATGAAAACTTTAGTTCAATCGATAAAGGTATATGGAAAGATGCAAATGTACTTTATCAATCTTATTTTAGTTATATAATTCAACCTTGATTAGGGTTTGTGTTGAAATTAAGATTTTTGAGATAACGATAACTTATTTTACCGTATTGATAAAGTTTTTCTTCATATACATTGGTGAATCATTTACTCTTTAGTAAATGAATGGATATGTTTTATAATTGTCATTGGTAGATATTATAAAATGATAGTAAAAGAAATAGAGAAGGTGCCATAAGTGGAATATTCATTTAAATCGATAACATGGCACCTTCTCAAGGTAAAGGTTGTCAGTGAAGAATGAAGGTCACCATTGAATCGATTCAGCAAAGGAACTATATCACTTGTTGCCATGGAATCTTGTTTGTCCATTCAACAGCTACTGTATATTCCAGTTTGAGAGAAACTGTATGAAAGTCATGATATATCGGTAGCTCTCTCTCTCTCTCTCTCTCTCTCTCTCTCTCTCTCTCTCTCTCTCTCTCTCTCTCTCTCTCTCTCATTTGAGTATTTATGTATGTTTATGGTTAGAATAACCGTATGATGTCTAATTACAAACTGACTTGAAATACTTTTTGTTTTCCCTTAAAAGGATAAGAATTAAATCAAACTGTGTGAAACATTGAAACCAACTTTAAGATAATATTTTATTTTGGGATTTTAATATACCCATTTTTTCAATTAAGGATTAAATTTACGATGTTAAGTTCACTTACCACACAAAAACATACATATATAGGCTATGTATATAGATAGGTAGATAGATTAGTGTGTATGCGTGAAAGAAGACCCTATAAAGATAGACAAATAGATACATAGATAAATATATAGTGTGTATGTGTGAAAGAAAGCCCTATATGAAACTAAATGAAATTTGCAACAACTGCGATACCAGTTAATTAGTGTTAATAAAAAGTGAAGTAAAGTAATTTGTTCAAGTATCTAGTTCGTCGCGAAAGAATGTATCAAAATAAAGTCCTGTAGCTCCTGCTTTGTTAAGGAGAAAATCTTCACGGACTAAAGATGAAATGCTTTTATGATCCGTTGCCCTTGAACGCTTCGGAAATTCCCAAGGTCTTTTGGATATTCTACTAGTACATTTAAAGGCCCTTTGAAATTCCCTTCCATAATCATATGGAGTTACTGACTCAGTTTTGAACTGAACAACTTGAAAGAACAAATGGGATATCATGACTGTCACGGGTTTGTGTTATTCAGATTAATATTTCAGTTCTTTCTTTGGACTAATATCGTATTAGAAATATTAGATCTTTAAAAAAGATATGCTATAAGCTGACAAATCTTGCAAAGGTCTTTCTGATTAATTATTGCTATTCGAGTTGGGATACTTCAATCTTATATGAGCAAAATTAAGAACATTGGCTATGCGGAAGCATGCACGATCACTATATATATATATATATATATATATATATATATATATATATATATATATATATATATATATATATATATATATATATATATATACATATAATTATATAGAGGCTTATATATATATATGTATATATACATATGTATAAGTTATAGTAATTGATATATATATATATATATATATATATATATATATATATATATATACATACATATACATACATACATATATACAGTATATATGTATATATATAAATATATCCAGTAGATATATATATATATATATATATATATATATACATATATATATATAAATATATATGTACATATATACATACAAATGTATATATATATATATATATATATATATATATATATATATATATATATATATATATATATATATATTTGTATGCATGTATGTATGTATTTATGATATAGCCTATATATATATATATATATATATATATATATATATATATATATATATATATATATATATATGTGTGTGTGTGTGTGTGTGTGTGTGTGTGTGTGTGTGTGTGTATCACAATATTGAAAGATCATTAATTTTCAACGGAGGCAATTTTGTAAAATAATTACACCCAAGAAAAACAAAATAGAAAATAATGTGAAAATTTAAACGCAGATAAATAAACAAATAATAGATATACATGCATCGATAGGAATATACATACACCATAAAGAGATTACGGCAAAGGTGTGCGTATTTCCAAATGGTTACGGAATCACGAGTTTCATGAGCATGCAATGAATTGGCCGCATGTCGAGTGATGATGTATTTCTTTGCTTGTTGGTTCCTGTGTATCGTGTGTGGCAGTTCCCCAGCTGTTTCGGTATACGACATATTTGTCAAGTTTGCTTACTTTGGAGATACTTCTTTGAGCCTGTTTACATTTGACGCCATTGTGTTTACAGGGCGGGTTAAGCCGATGTCGGAGGAGGTCCATGTTTTCTTTACTTTTTCCTTTTACCGCACTTTGCTTTCGAGTTAATTTTCTTGTTTACTTCAATAACCAAGCAGTAGACAATAACCATGACTTTGCTGAGATATTTGTAGTTCTTGAAGGAGGCCACTTGCATTCTTTTCTCTTTTGTTAGTAAGTTGTGGTCTTCCTGTACAATAGGGAATTATCACTCTTCCTTTTATACACATATTTTGTGGAATGGGCGCACTCAATTCTTTGTGTAGCTGCATCATTCTCGGATGAAAACATAGCGATACATAAATCTCTATTAGGATCAATTTGGGACATTTTGTAGATTTACAATTGAGATTAGATAAACGAAGCAAGGTCCTGCAATGAATAGATCTCTCTCTCTCTCTCTCTCTCTCTCTCTCTCTCTCTCTCTCTCTCTCTCTCTCTCTCTCTCTCTCTCTCTCTCTCTCTGTATATATATATATATATATATATATATATATATATATATATATATATGTATGTATATACATATATGTATATATATATACATATGAATGCATATATAGATATATATATGTATATATATATTTGTATGTATATATGTATATATATATGTATATATATGTGTGTATATATGTATATATATACATATGAATGCATATATATATATATATATATATATATATATATATATATATATATATATATATATATATATATATATATATATATGTAAAATGTGTGCATTAAAGAATCAATATAAATCAATTTCAAAATCAACATCTGGATAAAGATGATAAAAGAGTTTGCCCTACGGTTCTCATGGGCTGATTGTTGCGGTCAGTGCTCTTTTGGACGTTGCATAACTGTTCGGTTGGCTGTGGTTGGAGGTAAACAAATAACTGATACTGGAGTGCAGAGTAATGAATGCAGACATTCGGCCCATTCTCGCCGTTCATTTTCATGTAAAGCACCACAGACGGGGTGGCAATGGATTTCCCCCCTGATTGAGTCATAGATTACTGATAGGATACGTGTGCCGAAATTGGATTGAAAAGAGCCACTCGCCTGGTTTAGGGAAGAAACGGGCGCTCTTTACTGAAATCAGGTGGAAATGTGGAATTGGTTTAAATAGAGAACCAAAGATTAGAAGATGCCCTTTTAATTGTTTTCGTGAGGTTCTGAGACCATTTGAGATTGGCAGAGCTAAGTTGTATTATTGTGTATTTATTTAGGATCTATAACTATTTTCAGTATTTTTTTAGCTATTTGAAGGCTATTCGTATTGATAAGACGCCTTTGTGATGCGCCGTGATTTTGTTTGTTTGTGGCAGCACTTGTCAATTGATATTACATCTTTCTTTGTGGATACATGGCGGTCATATTGTGATGACAATGAACGATGCGTGTGTCATGACATAAATTATGGAAGTTCCGTGAATATCAACTCTAAATACGGATTGTTTTTTTTACTATGGAGAATTTAGAATATATGCTATTTTTCGATGAAAAAATCTCATTGGGTAATATATTTGTTGTATTAGGTGTACAAATTAACTGTTAATCATTTTGTGATATATAGAACAGTGTCACTTATATATATATATATATATATATATATATATATATATATATATATATATATATATATATATATATATATATATATTTATATATATACATATATGTATATTTTTTTTTTGGTCAAAGATGAAATAAAAGTTGTTATCCTTCATTATTCCTTATAGCTTGAAAAGTTGCTACAAGTTATTAGAAAATGTACCGTAGTTCTATTTCTGCATCCACAGTCTGTGAAATGTACTTGGTTTGATGTGACGTTGTAAATGCCAGCTTGACCTTTTGTAATGTAAAAGTCTCATATCATCAGTCATTCAAAGATGAAATAATTTTCTATAGATCTCGTATAAAAGAAAATTATATTTTATCCCTCTTCAAATTTTGTTTTTGTACTGTAGTGATTATAAGTGTTTTGTAAGCATCTTCTGTAATGCATTAAATTCTTGTTAGATTAAAGGGAGTTTTTAATCACTATATAGAGAGGCATTTGTCTGTGCCACATGCAGATCATTATCCTATATCATACTGTATATAAAACCAAGTGCAGTTTACTTATGGCGATAAGGGAGCTTTTTTTTTTTTTTTTTTTTATAAAGGACTCTTCCTTTTAAAGCAAAATTGATTCTAGTTCGTGGAACCGGGTGTAGAAAAATTTTAGAAAATTGTCATTGCTATTATTTATTATTATTTTTTTATATATAATAGATAAAAAAAAACATCCAAATGTCTCAAATTTGTTCATTTTGGTGTTCATATTTCAAGATGAAATGATGAACAGCAACTGAATTGACCCTCATACTTTTGAATACAAGCTTTAATTTCTATTTCCCAACTTTGATTCCTGGATAAAAATTTCGTCCAACTTCCGTTCCAGGCGAGTACATTCTGCCCTGAATGGATCGATTATATGAATTCCCATCAGGCCATGGATTGGATCGGCGGGGATTGATAGGGATGGGAGAGGGGACGTTGTTGGTGCTCCTGGATGGTTCCTCATCTAAACTTTGGAGTCTTAGCGGTTTGGAATCTACTAAAAAGAAGCCATAAATGCCTCGGTGCCTTTCTAGTGGGTCATAGCAATTAGGTATTTCAAAGGTGAAAACAGGTCAAGTTGTTATTCAATCAATATTTCTTCATTTTGCTTTAAAATACTGACATTAATGTAAGCAAAATACACAGAGGTATTATAGCAATTTGTATTTACTTCCAAGTTAGCTTTCGTGCTTGCCTGCATGTGGTATTGATGATTGCTAACGTTAGGATTAGGGTACCAGCCTCACCATGCAGGCCTCTGCTGCCTTCACAGACGAGGGGAGTGGCTCAGTTCCGCTTCACTCTGTCCTTGCTGAAATGGAAATTTGCTACCCAGTTATGAGGACATTATGTTGTTTTGCTATTTCTTTTACGATGCAAAATTAATTTAATCATTGAATTCGAAATGCATTTGCATTTGATTACAGATTGCAAATAGGAGTAAATGCTAACAGCTGGTGTTCCTATTAAGTGTCCAGCTTTTTGGTTGTCCAAGTCTTTATTGTTTTGTTTTTCGTAATTTTACATTGCTGCAACTAAATCTTGCCGTTATTTTGCCTAAATAACTGTGCACCAGATGAATAACGGTGGAAAGGGTAAGAATCAAGAGGTAATTAAAAATAATGGCCTTACTCAACCCCTCTAACGGTACATAACCGGGATGCTGGATATGGTGGGAAAAAGGATGCTGCTAAATGAGAGAGAGAGAGAGAGAGAGAGAGAGAGAGAGAGAGAGAGAGAGAGAGAGAGAGAGAGAGAGAGAGAGAGAATAGTTAGGTCATGAATGTGTATGTGCACTGCTGTTATATCTATACTCACATGAACTCAGGCACGAGAGAGAGAGAGAGAGAGAGAGAGAGAGAGAGAGAGAGAGAGAGAGAGAGAGAGAGAGAGTCCTCTCGATACCTGTGTATCAGTCTCCGTTATTTCAGGCGTACCCTGAATGTGACGCATTCACACTTTTTTTCCTCTTCGTTTTTTTCTCTCTTATCACTTTATTGTGCTGAGTCGCCGACCGTTAATCCCTTTGACTCCGCACACGAGATGATGAATGCTGCATGCATTTGCCGATTGCTCTTTCGTTGTTGTGAATGACTAAAGCAGCGGTTTACTGAAAAGACGGATATTTAAATGAATTGATATTGAAAGGTAGTGTTTTTTTTATATGTACCATCATCATCATCTTCCCCTACGCCTATATAGCTTTTTGTTATTCATAATTTCCTTTTGTATTTTTGTTGGTATAGGTATATTCATAGAAATCAATTAGACATGGGGAGAAATTAAGAAGAAGTTGAGAATAACCGCATTAATTTTTTCATTTGTTTTACTAAAGCCGCAGTTTTGTCTACTTATTTTCTTTTAAAAAATCTGAGGACTGCCTAGCTTTCCTTTTGGAGACATTCAGGAAGTTAGAGCCATATATATTCCTTATTGCAATAATAAGTTTCTCTGACAATACATGTAAAAGTACGCCAAGACAAGTACATCTGCCCAAATATTTATGATGAATAGACAATATATTTTTCATGTATGTTTATGTAAGATTAGTTTCAATCATTTTTGTTAATAAACAAAAGCAAGGCGAAGCAAATTTATGGCTTTGTCAGATTTTGGGGTCATTGACCGATAATGGCACTTCCTATTGACATTGTGGCTGCATGAGCGACCATAGAAATTGGGAGGTGATTGCCGACTGCCACCGCTTCATTCTGAACGTACCTATATTTATGAGCAACTTTTTTCTTATGGAATGAATAGGAAACTGTAAATTCCTTGCTTGTTGTTCTCGCTAGTCACTATTATTCCCACGTGTGCTCATGAAAACTGGCTGAATTCAGAGGGGAAAAAAATTCCTTTTAGATTTAACGTGAAATTGAGTCTAAGATCTTTTTCTATGATGGAAAGATTTCTTGTTCAACTCTGCTGATTGTGCAATAATGATGATGATGATGATGATGATTATTATGATGATAGTGGTTGTTGTTGTTGTTTTTGTTTTAGTTGCTGTGTTACGCCTATTACTCATACCATTTGCATTTCTTTGGACACCTTGAGTAAGTTTGCTAGTTCTTGAAAACAAATCTTCAAAATTGGACCCACAATTTAATTAACAACAGTTACAAAGTGCCATTCATGTCCTTAAAAAGAGTAGGGAAACCTAACTCTCCGGGTCAGGAATACCCACAGAATGCACCCTTTAAATTTTGGTCAATATATAATCAAAATATAGTACACCTGACACACAAGGTAACTAGTAATTTCGCCTAAATTTCGGTTGATTTTCCATTCAAATGATTAACCATTTTACTTTATTCTTATGCAAAGAGGCAAATAGATAGTGTTTTGATTCACGGTATTTTTATTCACTTAGGTGATTGTGCAGAATAAACCCATATTGCTTTTCTGTTGTAGTATTCTGAGTTAAGCTATATATATATATATATATATATATATATATATATATATATATATATATATATATATATATATATATATATATATATATATATATATATATGAGAGAGAGAGAGAGAGAGAGAGAGAGAGAGAGAGAGAGAGAGAGAGAGAGAGAGAGATTGTTTGATCGACAAGTCAGGGCCCGAATGTTTGTTGGACAGCAAACCCTCCCCATCCCCCCTTTCTTGTTCTTTTCCGGCATCATTCCAGAAGTTGAGAAATTTCTTGACAGACAAACTTCTTAAGGTAAAATAACATTCCTGAACTTGGGGGATAATTGTACTTTGAAATTTGCCCATGATGGGGGAGATGGGGTTAAGTGGCGGGTCGTTAAAAGAAGATCCATCCTGTCTCCGAAGGAAATTGGCAAATTGAGCATTTCGTCTCTTTGGAATGTTGGATGAAAGGAAGACCGACTTTTAGAAAGGTATCATTGGGTCGTGGGTGTGCTAATTGCTCATATGTAAATTCCGTTATGAATGCAGGAATGTTGCCTGTATGTGGTCATTCAGTTGCTCTCGTGTGGAAAGACCACTTCTTGCATAAAAAGTGTCCTATGAGACGAGTGACTGCCACCTTTTTATTTATTCCGTTCTTCTTTTTTTTCTCCCTTTTGAACTTGGGAATGAGAAATTTTTATCTATGCTTGTTCCCATTTCTGTTGTTGTTGAAGAGGATACCGTATGTTTGAGAAGGAAACTGATTATCTTCAATGATTAGTAAATGCATGTATATATAAATCATTTTATTCAATTTTTAATCATATTTGTAATATCTTAAATCTGATAAATCATTTTAATTGCATGAAATTAGATTTATCTATAGGCGAAACGTGACCTGACTGCAAACATTATATTCAAGGACTTAGTAAAAGCAGAGTCCAACTTCGTAGCTTATCATTAGAGTTGGAATAAGCTATGATCAGAAGGGTCGTGATTATCATATGTTAATGAGGCAAATTAATATCATTAACTCTCTCTCTCTCTCTCTCTCTCTCTCTCTCTCTCTCTCTCTCTCTCTCTCTCTCTCTCTCTCTCATACACAGGGGATTGGGCGGATATGACCAAAGAGGCTTTGCGATTCTCTGCACCGAACCGCTACGATGAACTTGATCTCCAAAGGGCCTGGAAAGGGAAGAGGATTGGGGGAGCCTCCCGGGGAGGTGGGGTAGGGGGAGAGGTTGAGGGAAGGGCTGTTGGCGGAGGAGGTCGATGAGGTTGTTAGAGATGAATTGTTGAATAGGAAGAGGAAGCCGATGATGGTGAAGCAAGGAATACAGGGAAGAGAACCTTTGGTGAGGAGGAGGATGATGATTAATATGTTGCATTAGAGATGATAGAGGAAAACGAGAGAGGCAATGAGGGCGGTCCTCATTAAATGGAGATTACATTTTGGGTTCAACTAGGATGGCCATTCCATTTGATTTAGCATTTGATATGAATAACTTCAATAAATACTACTAACGATATGACTAATGATAATAACAACGAGTGATTTTCTTATAACTATCTCACTAGCATTGCTAGCAATATGAAACTCTATATCAAAACGAAAAAATAGTGAAATGGCTTCCAAATGGTGAGAATTGGAAATGCTAGCCGGGAAGAGGGAAGTCTCTTGTCTGGGAGAGCTTTAGCAGTGGTTTTAGAGAGAGAGAGAGAGAGAGAGAGAGAGAGAGAGAGAGAGAGAGAGAGATTAGGGAAATAAGAGGTTGGCGTAAAGAACCGGCTTTATTATAAGCTTTTTTTATATAAGGTTTGTATGCGATTTACTGACGAAATTCAGTGTATGTTTGTTATTTGATAATTTTTCTTTATTGTTTATAAAGTACATGAAAATTTTCGACTCCATCATTTTAATTTTGATTATAACTACTAGTTTCTCAATTAGGACTTTAACTGTGATTAAAGATTGGTATGGTTGAGAAAATTTAGTGATAAAACTTCATTGATCTTATAATTTATTTATTTATTTGTGAAGGTCTTTTTTAAATATCAAGATCCAGTAGATTCTATTTTTAGGAATTGACATTTAATGATTTTACTAATATTCTGTAATGTAATATTCATTTAATGGCAGTCAGTGTGCATTACGCAGTATTCTCGTATTTCAAGGACTCTTGTATTATTATCATATTATGTTGTTTTTGACGATGATTAATATGAAAGTGTCTTAAAATATATTAAGGTTGTGGGGCGATGATATTGTGAAAGCGAAACACAAAATATATGTCCAACTTGATTTATGATTTGTGGCATTTTGTCAGGTGCAGGTTTTCGCCATTTGCGTTTCGGAGACAGCTGACATTTTTCTTTCAGGTCTCACTGTCAATATTGTCTGAATATCGAGAGACATTCCAGGTTTCATTCCTTTGCTTTGCCAAGAACTGAATATGATAAATAATTCTGATGGATTAATATGAAGGTTTTTATTGATTTTGATGTCATCGTTGGGAATTTTTTATTACTAATGTTGAGGATATTAAGACATTTCAGTAATCGTTAAGTAAAACAGGTTTTTAAAACAATTACCCTTGTAGATTATGTGAATTTCTATAATTTGTGTCACTGACGAATTATGCTCGTTTATATCTGTCTGTTCGCAAATGCTGAACTGGTATACCCAGTCGAATCTCTCCTGGATGATAAACACGGCACGTTTATTTAGTTTATTTACAAAGAGATGTTATTAATTATGTAAATTTCATTTTGAATATCTGACCGGTAAACATCAAATGATGCCAGGTTCCAAATGGCAAGGTCAAACTAATGTTTCCAAACGCATGTTTCCACTTTGCTCGCTTTAATGAATGCTGATTATGGCTTTGATTTTACTTTTGAAATTAAGCTATTTATTTTTTCAACTGCATGATGGACTAAGGTTCTTTCCACTTGGTATGGTTTTAATGAGCCTATTTTAGGGGAAAGTTTATTGTAATTATTTATAAACTTCTTTTAGGTTTTTCTAACTGCTCTTGTCATGGAAATTAAAGGAAAATGTTTAGTTTTCTATATATATATATATATATATATATATATATATATATATATATATATATATGTGTGTGTGTGTGTGTGTGTATGTGTGTGTGCGTGTGTGTGGGCGCGCGCGCGTATGTGTGTGAGGGGGGGGGGGAATCGCTAAAGAAGCAATTGTGACGACTCGTTTTTTTTTTATTTTTGTGATAAGACGAGGCATGGCAGTTTTGATATGTATTAAGGAAGAGTTACAGACTACTGAGAGAATTTTTTAAGAGTTTGCTTTAAAACACAAAAGCTGAGATGGAATATTATTTATAGGGGTTTGAAGCCATTAAAAAAATTGATGGTAGAATGGTAGAAAATCTTTGTGAAATTGATGCGGTTGAGGAAAAGGGAGCTCTAGAGTTGCAGTATTAGAAGTGATTGTTTAAGGAGGCTGAAACTGGAGCTTATACAGATATTGTAGAGCGAACAAACATGCTAGGATGAATTTTGTTTGTCGAACGTGAATGAAAGTAAATAAATGAAAGCGACAAATATTAATTGCCTGTGTTGTGAGAGTGGAGTGGGGAAGGTTCAAATAAATAGTATAGGAAAAATTATATGATGAAAGTTATTATTCTTTTCATCATTATTTGACAATAATTCGACATTTTTCATCGAGTCTAATACTATTAGCAAATTATAAACTTTTGGATACTTCTCACTAACAGTTGAAATGAAGTCTTTTTATGATTTGAAAAGATAAATATCCCATATATTTTAGTGGCCTTGACCATAAACCTCCATGCTTATACACTATTACTTTCTTAGGATTTTATTTTGGCTTCATAAAAATGGATCTAGATCTTCAATACATTTGAAGACTGTGCAATCATACTAGTTTGTAATGTATTGATTTATGGTTCCCGTTAAGTGAATGGATAGAGCTTTTGAATTTGCCAGCACACACAGCAGCCTTCGTTTAGTGTAGATTCAAGACACAGATGTGTAATAGACATTTCAAGATGTGACGCTTAAGTTCCTTGTAGTCATAGTGATGCTCACAGCCACTCCTGCAAGTACCAACACATTGCGTCCATGTGTGTGCTCTTAAACATATATATTAACGTGCATCCTTTCTACACTTGAAGAGAGATACAGTTGTTAGCATTTTAGTTTCTTCCGTATGGTAGGAATCTTGTTTTTTAGTTCAAGACGTCCTTTGCACAAGTGTCAGTTTTCACGCCTACATAACTATAGACTAAAAACAGCCCCTTGTTAACCCTGAATTTTTTTTTGGGGGGTGGGGGTAGGGCTGGGGGCGGGGGAGGGCTAACTGTATTTAAATGTCTATTTGTGGTGCATGCAAGATCGTATAACTGGACTCGACTCCCACATTCATTGCGCCTCCTACATACTCGGCGCCCACACGCCCACTACCTAGATGCTTCTTAACGTTGGGCATTTATGCGTGGCCTTGTTGGTTAACGACGACAAAGTTGCTCTGCTGTTGAAGGCTCCTTAGGCTTCTGTTGCTTGGTTTCATGTAGCAACAGAATGTTTGCCATCTGGTCATCAAGATTAGAAATCTACATGGAATTATGCTACCTTGGATGTGTTTGAGTTGACAGGTCAGATATTACCGGTCATTTGAAAGGGGTCCCCGAGATATTGAGAATTGCTGTGATTTAAATCCCTTCATCCTTTATGGTTGTCATCATGGTAGGAAATACCTCATTGTCTGCTGGGAGACGAGTCTGAGCGTGAGTTTGTTACTGATGACTTTGGTGGGTAAGCGAAAATGAAATTTTTATCCACGTTGGTTAGCGCGGTACGTCGGGAATAATGAGATCTCGGATACGATAAAGTTCAAGGATATTGGTTTTGTAGACGTTTGTGAACTGCCTGAATCCGCCAGTTCTCCACTCTCCATCGCTCTCTTACTCACGTGCGCTTGCGCACACACATAGAACTCATAAACGGAGTGACCAGTGTTCGATTTTCGAAATAAACTTGAGGGACAGTATGGGTACGTTCCTTAAAAACCCATTTTGAATTATGAACATGCGTGCCACTCGACCCTTGCAGAGAGAGAGAGAGAGAGAGAGAGAGAGAGAGAGAGAGAGAGAGAGAGAGAGAGAGAGAGAGAGACAGACAGAGAGAGAGAGTGAGTGAGTTGGGGGATTGCCAGTGAGGTAATCATGACCCCCATTGGTGTGAAACCAATGAATGTATTAGAAATTCTCAAGAAGCTTTCTCAACGAATCTCACAACATCCATGTTGTGCAGAGCTCTTTCACAACCCTTTTACACCAAGACCGAGTCATTTTCCTTTTCTTCTGCACCCAGAGAATGATATCCTTTTCCGAAGGCGAGTCTCGAAGTGCGGGAGTTTCTTGTTTCACTTGTTAGGGAAGCTGGAGCTTGTCTAACTGCCTCTTCTAGCGGTGTTTGGGATGCCTCTGGAGTCTCCTCACCCCCGAGGATCACCTTGGTTCCTATGTGTTTCTTGGTGCCATATTATCTTATCTCCGTTTCTCATTCCCTTTGTCTTTTCACCTTTAAATATGTTTTATTAGCACTTCCGCGTTTCTCTGTTCACAAATTTCTCTAAGATGGTAAGTAGAACGTGAGATTAATATGGTTAAATGGAATTTACCCGGAAAATATGAAAACCTTAAATTTGATAGGTGGAATAGGTTGGGTAGATAGATGGCATGAAATTGGGCTAATAGGAGGCCTTTTGCGCATATGCTAGTTCTCACACATACAGGTCTTACTAAGCTGGATCTAATAATAGATTATATAAAATTGGATGGGGAGAAAAGGATGGATAATTAGAACGAAATATGGTACATGAGTGAGAATTGGACGAATATCCTGGATGATAAAATGAGAAGAAATTTTTATATTAATAAAACCCCATAAATCTTACTTAGATGTATTTTATTCAATGTGCACATGAAGCCTTTGTGTGGAATGTAACATTTCAAGTCTTAGATATTAGATAATTATGCAATTTTGCTAATTGACCGGCATATGTCTCAGGAAATCACATAAATTTTAAGCATTTTTCATTATAGATCACTTAATCGAAACCTATTTAATTGAAATGAAATATTTAACAATTTTTATTTTTGTCTTGGAAAATTTACTTACCTTTTACCTATTGGAGTTCATGAAGTCTTTATAAATACCTGAAGAGAATAATGTTGTCGTATGTGATTCAACCTCTTGACATTAACAGTAATTGATTTCGTGCCAATACTGAGTGAATATTGTTGACCCTATTATCAAAAGGAGCTGTATAGTGCAGCTGCAAGATAATTGTCCCTCTTAAGTATTCAATTACCGTAATCAAAGGAGTTGACTAATGAACGGTTTCGCTGTTTCTAAACAGCTTGTTAACGGTGCCTGGGATGATTTAACTGTGTTTGTAGAGCGTTTCAGATTAAGCACAGAAAGTGTTTCAGATGTTAATTGCGCAATGTTCTTGATAATACCATTAGGAAACCGATATTATTTTGGTCTTATTATCACCATGAAGCTAATCTCGCCTTGTCTCCAAGTTTGTTTGTTATGACTCCATTATGCGGCAAAATATTTAAAATAAAGCTCTTTGTATCTGAGGCGAAGAACACAGTTCGTATTGCAATGCTGGAAAACCTCATCATCTCATGACACTCACAGGAACCATTACCATAAGTGTGGCAGCCATGCAGGTTCATAACAGGAGTGTGCTAACATGAACATCTCAATAGGCTTTCGTAAATAGGATTTTATTCAGAGGCCGATCTGAACAATGCGAATAAAGGGGTTAGAGTTGTTCTGAATGTAGTCTGTCGTGAAACAGCCCCTTTAAAGAGGGCTCCCATAATAATATCTTATGGACGTCAGGGTTCATTATATGGAATTCTAGCTTTAACTATGTTTAGTTTGGGGTTATTTTTCCAGACTAAATCCTACTCACCGTTAAGAAATTTGTCAAAGGTTAGGGGAATATACTGGGCATAATTATTGCTTAATGAGAAGTTGAAAACTTTTGATGTACACTTAGATTCAAAAGTCCGCCGACACTCAAGAGGAATCGTTCGTCAGAGGTCTCTAGTGTTACCATGACAAAACAAAGAAAGAGTTGGTCTTCTTACTACCTTCAAGGAAATGGGCGGAGACTTGTCCAACCTCAGCGAACGCTTAAAAATATTACAAATCGAGTTGACATATTTCATTCTGTGGTATCATTTGTCTCTCGAATATTCACTACAAATACATAAAACACACACACACACACACACACATATATATATATATATATATATATATATATATATATATATATATATATATATATATAATTATTTTTACTATTCTTTTGAGGAGCCCAGTAGACACTTTCAATGGATGGGTAAGTTGCGGGGGGGGGGGGGGGGGTAGTTAGGTAGGTAGGGGGGGAATTACTCCTCCCCCGGGAAGTCCGACACTGAAGAATTTGAGGAAACAAGGAAGTCATTTGTATTTTAGAGGTTGTGGAAAGAGGTTAAGAAATTCTTGATACAACTTGTAAAATATTGTATCATTGCCTCAATCTAATTTGATAACCGTTGATGTTCCATGAAATATTGCTAACCTAATTCATAATTAGTTCATTTGTAGTAGCTAGTAGCAACCGAATAAATAGCCTTTGTTGTTCTAAGGTTGATTAGTAACCAAAGTTAACTATTAACTTCTCATAATAAATGATCTGTGATGGAAACAGTAAATACTGATGACTGCATAGCACTTTGAATATAATCAGAATTTAGTTTATTGAATCGAAAGGGAGTTGTATTGCGGTAAATGAAACCACTATTACATTCTAGCAAAGAGAAATTTGCTTTATTGATAAATCATGTATAAAAGTCTCTTGTCCTCAGAACGACATGAACCCAACATGATTTCCTACACTAATACCTTGGCTGTAAGTTATCACTGATTATGTAATTACTAGTAGCTTTATCTTCAGAAAATTACGTAGTTTGATTACGCTGACTTCTAATAATCATGATTCAAATAGGCGTAAATCTCCATGATCAAGTTCCTATTTGTGTTCCTTCATTCATTCTTTATTCATTCGTTTATTAAACATCCTCGGCATTTTTAAGAAAAATTGCCTTTTTCGCCGGTATTCATCTAAGGCCGTCAATTTTAGTTCCTAGTTTCTCACTATTCCTCCAGAAAAGAAATCTCTCCTGAGCGGCAGCAAGAAACACCTGCACTTGACCATTCCAACCTGGAACCTTTCGAAATTTGTGTGAAGCCAAGACGAGATATTCCTTAGCTGGATTAGAAAATAAGGCATTTTGAGCACTATTTCACTCACCTTTTTTTATACAATTTCAATCACATCCCTTTATAATCATTCCAGTTAACGAAAATATCTTGGTTGATTTTAAAGCAAACAGGCAAATTATCCTACAGAGCACTTTCGTAATGAGCATATTCATTGGAAAACATGTGGTATATGGAGGACTACAGAACATAATGATCTATAGTAACTAAATAGTATAATTTCGAGCCGGACAAATGTTGGTATAAGGATTCTTTCTAACGAATCCTTCAAACACTCATAAGACAACGACTCCCTAATTATAGCTATTATTGTTCCAAAATCTACCATTATGTGGATGAGCATTTAAGCCCAACAAAATAATTCCGTTATCTCTACTCGATGATAACTATCTCCAATTTTGTCATAGGGCCTCAGTTATTATCAAGCAAATTAAAGCTCTTGTAATAAAGATTGAATAACACAGCAAAGATTTTACAGAATATATTTAAAATTCTAGTTTAAATGTCAATGCCAACCGTTCTTAGCCACAAATACGGGCGGGAAAGGAAAAGTAAAAACTTTTATGAATAAAGGGCAAGAGGGTTGCGAACTAAAGACTGAGATGGCACATCCCCTTGAATCTGAATGACTTGGGAAATATGTTTCAGTAAAGTATCCTTATGTATTCCAAAATTTTCCTATCTATGAATATCTAAAGGCCTATGAAAGTCTTAAGCAATCAATTTAGCATTCTAAAACTAAGTTTTTGGAAGCATAATACAATCATTTTTATTGGAAACATTGCAATATCAAGCGAAAATTTCTCCTGATATGCATGAATGTCTAGAAATCAATTTATATGGTGACCAATTACTACATTCACTTCTCTAATCTCTCTCTCTCTCTCTCTCTCTCTCTCTCTCTCTCTCTCTCTCTCTCTCTCTGAATGTCCTCAAGGCTCGTATAACTCATATATGGCGTTTTTATGAATACTTTACAGCATCGAGCCATAAATGAAACTGGAACAAGACTAATGTCGGATCCCCGAACAATATAATGTAGCTGTTAACGGAAGGAATTGTTAAGTTATGCCACTCCATTAATTCCTACATGCTTATACAGATTTATATATATATATATATATATATATATATATATATATATATATATATATATATATATATATATATATATATATATATATATAATGTGTGTGTGTGTTTTGCGTATTTGTATTGGATGGTTGAGATGTCAAATGATACCACAGCATAATATATGGCAACAAGATTTATAATATTTTCCAGCGTTCGCTGAGCTTGGACAAGGCTCCGCCTATCTCCTAAAAAGTAGTAAGAAATGCAACTCTTTATTTTTTTTGTCATGGTAACACTAGAGACCTCTGACGAGCGATTCTCCCTGAGTGTCGGCGGACTTTTGAATCTAAGTGTACATACATACATACAGACATACATGTATATATATATATATATATATATATATATATATATATATATATATATATTATATATATATGTATATATATATATTATATATTTATATATATATATATATATATATATTATATTTGTATATATATATATATATATATATATTTATATATATATATATATATATATATATATATATATATATATATATTTGTATATATATATATATATATATATATATATTTATATATATATATATATATATATATATATATATATATATTTATATATATATATATATATATATATATATATATGTGTGTGTGTTTGTATGTATGTATGTATGTAGACTTTACCTACCACTATCTTTTCTTGATTTCTAGATAGACTAAATGAGAAGTTCTTTTGTACTATGTATTGTAAACGAGACAAGAAAAGGGGGTTATCAATGCACATGACGTTTGAAAAACATCTTACATGTATATATTCCAACGGATCTTTGTGACATTTACTCTTTCCAATGAGAACATTTCGCAGATAAATAATCACAAGAACCTTTGAAAGTAAAGACAAGTATATAAACTGACCTTTGAAATCAGACTCTCTCAGAACCGAGTAATCAGAGTAGTGTCTTTACAGAGGGGTTTACGTAATGACGGGCTTTGGTCAAATTCAAGGTTTATTTGTGGACGGTCCTCCATGCTTGTTGAGTAATCTGTCAAGGCGGCCAACAACACATGTTTGTATATTTGTGTATGGTGTTTTCTGTCAAGAGAAGGACATATCGTAGGGCGTAAATGGCAGTTTTCAGCTCCATGATACTGGTATCTGATGTTTTGTTTGTAAACAATAACTTGAAGCAAAATAATCAAGATTATGTTAAACTTGTTTAATGCTTCTAGTAATGTTATATTTCCAGAAGATATGTTACAATGTAAGTTACGAATTTTATAATTCTTTGGTGTAAAGTCGTGATGAGATCATTTCAATCTCTTTTTATTTTATAACAAAGACTACAATGATATAAAATAGAACCGTTTTATCCACTCCGTATTACCTTTAAGTGGAGACGCTCCAAATAGTGCTGAACTTCCAGTTCAAACATGTTGCATGCAAACAGCTGTTGTAACCCAGCTGGCGTGAGGTTATGGTAACCCATCTCTAATGCTTCATATTGAAGTCCAGGACTACAGTAAAAAGGACTCCAGTATAAGAATAATAATCTCCCCTATATCATAAAGAGTAAGTGTCTGGCTATATATACTGTATAAATATATAATTTTTTTTCGGTCACGCTCAGCTCTTCCCGTCCCTCGGGTAAGGGGGAGAGGCAGTACTCATACCTTGGTTACAAGGGGATGTCTGTATGTGCATATCTATCTAAATATTTAGCCATCATTTTTGACATGTCGCGTACACTGGTAATAATATAAAAAAATTATAATAATCGTTTCTCGTTTTATGTGTAACTTGTAACACTTACATCTATGACTTTAATAATGGAATTAGTATTGCTATATGACAATCTAATTGATCAAGGGCCGTTCTGTAACTGGATTAATGCAATCCCATTTTCTTGGAAACCACTTTTCGTGCGTTCTCTCTCATATCTTTCTTTTCGCTCTTCTTTTTGGAAGGATATAAAACTTGATTGCATGACTCCTCTCTCTCTCTCTCTCTCTCTCTCTCTCTCTCTCTCTCTCTCTCTCTCTCTCTCTCTCAATGTTGCTGCTTGCTTGTGAGTTAACGTCGAAGCAAGGTAATGATTATAATGGTTCTACCAGAGTTGGGCTGAGAGCAAGAGAGATGAAGCGTTGTTTGTTCATAGTGTTTTTGCCTCATGCCAGGACCATCTGACGACTGTGAGTCACCACAGCCTGGGATGTCCTTCGAAGTGGATTCGAATGACTATAAAACATCATTTTTAGATGTATTTCAACTTGAGACTTTTAACAGTTAAGTGATAATCATCCTGTTGGTGATTATGTTATATATATATATATATATATATATATATATATATATATATATATATATATATATATATATGTGTATATATATACAGTATATATATATATATATATATATATATATATATATATATATATATATATATGTATATATGTATATATATATATATAAATATATATATATACAGTATATGTATGTGTGTATATATATGTGTATATATATATGTATATATATATATATATATATATATATATATATATATATATATATATATATATATATATATATATATGCGTTCATTCATGCATGCATATCTTAACATATGACAACCATATCTTTATTGATAGTATATTTATGTGGAAAAAGTATATTTTGTTTTTTATTTTCTGCAACGAGGTTTCCTGCTACTAAGAATTAAATTCTAGAAGGATAAAGTATTCACGGGTTTATTGAAATTTTCAGATCTCGTTTTCTTCCCACCAGAAAAGAGAGAATCTTGTTGTTGGGTCTTGAATATATATGTGCTATTTCCGTAGACTTGCGAAATGGTTTTGTTATTCTCTCCTCATTCTTACAGCATCGAGTTTGGAATTTAGTTACACTTCTTTCGAAATGTTTTATCTTCCTGTTTAGAGATTCGCTTTATTTTCCGTTTTCTCTTCTGAGCAATCAAAGAGACTACATATTTACTCATTTTTACATACAAACATGCAAATAAGAAGAATATTGAATCAAAGCAATTTTTTTTTATAATGAAATAGAGGTGTAATGAAGGAGTAACCTGCGTCGTAACATAAAGGGTCATTGATGCTGAGGGAGGGCATAAAGTTTGCAGTTCCAGTCTCGTGACCGACAACAAGATCGTGACCGAGGAGGGACAAATCGAATGGAAAATAGCTGGTATGCATTGCAAGTTATTTGGAAATCTTAACAAGAACTTGGTGGTAACTATACAGTATATGAATGAAAGTGAACATAAAAAGAAAGTTATATCGAATAAAGGGGTTGTGATAGCTTATTGGAAACATCCCTGGTTGTCACTGGCATTCACGAGTGACCTTAAAAACATTTCAAGGGATTTTAGAAAAAAAATGGAAGTGGAAAGATGCTTTTTGAATTGAGTGCAGTCCTGTCACCTGTATCAGTGAAATATGTGTTTTGAATAGTCGGTGCACGTAAAAACACTAGACCAAAATGACTGCCATGTCAAATCATACCACTATTATATATGATATTGTATTTTAGTTTAGAATTTGATTACATTACTCAGTTCTATCTATTTTTATCTTCAACTCTATGATCTCGTCCTAACCGCAAAGTCTCTTTTTTAGTAGCCCTCCTTTGTCTTACCGTAAAACATGGGGAGTCCGTATGATTGTACTTGTAATAATGTCTGCAAGATTAGTTTTCATATCCCTGGCTTCTCATCCTAGCCGTCTACGCTCTCTTTCAGGCGGGTTGCTCAAGGAGCATAGCCAATCTAATCATTATGATTTGAAAACTTTGCCTCTTTCATTGGATATCCCTTTTGCCTAGACAAAAAAAAAAAAATCGACGTATCTCCTGTTCCCTAAGACACAGTCCTACCTCCCTCCGCCCCTCTTTCCTCTTTATCCTACCACGACGTCTCTCCCAACGCTAATTATGGCGGACGTTTCGGTGTGTGGTTGGGGGACTCTCGCGGGACAATAAAAACCTTCCCAACATGAGTGATACATTCCCATTGTGTACAGTGTTTGGGCCTGTGGGACCACTGCATCTTTACCTCATTCCACTCCTGATCCCCTCCCTCCCCCACTTCATGTCTTGACGTTGTTCCCATCTTTTTTGACTCGCATGAGCGGAAAGCTCACGTGAGCTTTTTTTATCAACCTTTGTCCAGCGTATACATGAAAGTATGTAAACATTTCACGCTTCCAAAACGAGCCACGAAAATCCTTTGTTTAAATGAGAACCAGACTTGCCTTTTAAAAAGGCAATTTAAAGACTATGAGAACCCTTAATTATCAGTAAGTGCCTTTCTAAACCATACAGTATGACATTAGTTACGGTTTATTTCCCCTTTGCCTACACACATACACCTGACCCAACTGAGATTACCAAACAATTCTTCTTCACCCAACGGGTTACTGCACTGCAATTGTTCAATAGCCACTTTCCTCTTGTTAAGGGTAGAAGAGACTCTTTAGCTCTGGTCAGCAGCTCTTCTAGGAGAGTCACTCCAAAATCAAACCATTGTTCTCTAGTCTAGGGTAGTGCCATAGCTTCTGTACCATGGTCTTTAACGTTCTTGGGTTAGAATTTTCTTGTTTGAGGGTACACTCGGGCACGCTGTTCAGTCTAGTTTCCCTTCCTATTGTTTTGTTAAAGTTTTTATAGTTTATATAGGAGATATTTATTTCAATGTTGTTACTCTTTTAATCTTTCATTTTTCCTTGTTTCCTTTCCTCACTGGGCTATTTTCCCTGTTGGATTCCCTGAGCTTATAGCATTCTGCTTTTCCATCTAGGGCTGTAGCTTAGCAAGTAATGATAATAATAATTTGTTATGGTAGGAAATAATGATTTTGAAGGATTAATGAAAACATTAACCCTCTGTATGCTGTCAATGCTGTAAAATGGCCAGATGCACACCTATTAAACCATGCCGTAGAGTATTAAATTTATCTGGAACAAGTGTGGCAAAACGTATAAGTAAGGCTGATCCTACATTAGTATAAGTGTTCTCTTTTTTTTTTTGGGGGGGGGGAGCGGTTCCCGAACTTCTTTGCTTTTCATATTTTGAAATATGGTGGAGTAACCTAATTATAATTCCTGTTACGACAACCATGGAATAATACTCTTGTTGTAAAGAGGTTTAATGTTAAGGGGTTAACTAAAGTAGGACGTAATGTGGCTGCATAACTCAAATTTTTTGTTGGTTTAATCTCCTTCAAGAGCTTTGTTATGTTTAGATTGTGCTCTTCTTAATTGTGCACCCTTTCTGAGTGGTGGATAACATAATGCGGTGAAAGGGTTTGCGTATCGCCATGATCAGTAAAATTGTAGTCGTCAGAGCCACCCATACTAGGTTGGTTTGCTGTGAGCGATCATATGAGAATCTCTCACCATCACCGGCGTCGTGATAAAAACTGGCCAAACCTTTGTCTTGCAGTGGACTAGAAACAGCTGCATTTGTTGGTGCTGTTGTTTTTGTTCCATTGCTGTTCGCTTCTGAGAACAATTTGTACTCTCGCCATATCCCTGCTATATTTAGCACTAAAGGAACGGCCGATAAAGTAAGGTAATTCTTAGAACTGAATTCTGATAACTGCGTAGAGCCTCTTATACGGCTAACGGCCTTCGAAGAAGTGTACGCATTATCAATTTATTGGTTATTGATGGCGACTGTAGCTAAGGAGGCCATTTCTTTACTCCTTTATGTTGGAGCTGCTGAATATTTCAAGCCCTGCGGTATTCCAGGAGAGTTTCTTTGTTCGTACTACCCTGGATAATTCAAAAGTACTTTATGCCGATAGAGTTTGAGGCTGGGGTATGCAGTATTGATTTTTGAGTCGGATGTATCTTTGAATGTTATGTGTTAGTGTTGTCTCTCGGTTAGACGATAGTCTAATCTAAAGTATTGTTCGTTGTTGAATGTTGAATATTGTTACAGCACAATGTGTTGTGGTATGAACCTAAAGATTCATTTCCTTACAGGGTAAAGTATCTATGTATTTTCTTATATAGGCTACTATATGACTTTGCTCTCTTAAATTTCATAGTAGTAAACTAACAGAGCTGGTGGATGTAAGGTGTTCGACCTTGCTTTGAATGTAATGTGCAGTTGGTTACATCTGAACGCATTAGGTGCGTGGTTTTAAATCATGCCAAGGTCGACTTAATCGACTTATCGACCTATAGTGTGTTTCAAGGAAGTTACTTTCTCAGTTTTATAGTTTGATTTTCATTTTCCGCAGAGTGGATTAATTAGCACAATATGAATTGTAGAAGTGGCCCCTGAAATTTTTTTTTGTTGAGTGTGGTCTACATTGACAATTGTATTTTAATAATACCTTGTAGGAGTCTGGCCTTTTGTAAATGTTTCCCAAGCTAATGAAAGAAATTAGGCCGAATGTAGCAATATGAACGTGATTTACCTTCAAAATTTTATCCAGGTATTCTTTTTGGTAAGTAATTTAAAGTACATTTTTTTTTCTTTTTTTTTATTGATTGGTAGGGTCAAGTACGACAATTTTATTATTAGCTAAAGCAAAAATCATCCGAAATAAACTTATGATTGCGCAGACTGTGGCAGGAATGTATTCGGTTTGGCCATTTCGACGCACAGTTTTATGCAGAAAGCAATATCTTCTTGAGATTTACTGTGCCTTCGCAGCTGTTTCACAGTTGAACCTAATAAAAGACCGGTGCTGTCGATTTTAAGATACTGCCTGTTTATTCTCGAGGCTTTCCATTCGTTTAGGGCCATTATCGTTCTTCTTTCGGCCATTTTCAGTGCGTTACTTTGCTTATTATTTAAGTTTTTCTGATGAGTTGGGGTTTTAGACCCTGAACTTCAATTGCCTAACTTTGTTTTAGAGTTCTTAGGTGCGAATGGACTTAATTCATTAGATGACGTTGTTATTATTATTATTATTATTATTATTATTATTATTATTATTATTATTATTATTATTATTATTATTTGATAAGCTACAATCCTAGTGGGAAAAGCAGGCTGTTATAAGCCCAAGGGGTCCAACAGGGTAAATAGCCAAGTGAGGAAAGAAAATAAGGAATGTACTCTTAAACAATGGTGGTTGACAATGTCAAATAATAATGTTGCTAAGCTGTTGATTCCATATTTTTTTTTAACTTTTTCGGACACTTGGGATTAATACATTGGCTGCATATTTACCTTAGGGTGTAATTATCTAGAATCAAGAGAAAAATTTAAACCTTTTGGCAGGATCTATAACCAGAGATTTAAGGTTTTATTTTGTTCTTAGTCATTTCTATCATTTTCGTCATATACTAACGACCCGAGTTATTATTTTACCTTTTATATTTAAGGGTATTAAAATGTGGCTTTTTATATCTTAATGTCCACCATCAATATTTACAATTAATTTAATACACATTCCCTCTCTCTCTCTCTCTCTCTCTCTCTCTCTCTCTCTCTCTCTCTCTCTCTCTCTCTCTCTCTCTCTCTCTCTCAGGCATTAAGATTAAATCTTCTTTATGAGTCTGGCAGTTTAATTCCTACTTCGTTTTCCTATTATTGAGAATGGTGTCGGTGAAATACCTTCTGATGCTGGTGCAGTATTCGCTGTGCTATATAACAAATCTGGGTGCAATATTTAGTTCGCATAGTGTGTTTTGTCGAAGTCGGTATCTAAAGCTGCTATTTGCAGGTTTTTTACTTTCAGGGTGTTAATGATCACATACCATTTGCGTATTATTTTTTATCTTTACTCTTGTGTCATGGAGATAAAACTACAAGCCGAAAATGGACACGAGAATGCTTTAATCGTAACGGAAACCAGATATAGAGATATATAATGGATTGTTTTATAAATAACAGAGAATTACAAACAGTATAGAAACAAATTATTCCAAAAGTCAAATTATGTCGGTCTATTTAACATAAATGTATTTGCGTCCTTTTTAATTTATAAGCATCCAGTAACTCAACTGAACGACTAGGCAGATTGTTTCAAAGAGTAAAAATTAAAACTTTGACAATTCTATTAAGCATTATCTTGACAAGAGAAAAAAGAAAACTGTTAGAACTACCTGCATATCCAGGACTGGTCAGAATTGGGAATTAGGAATGCACAATGAGATATTTAAACGATGATGACCTATTCAATACTATGGTTCGGGATAAGAAAGAAATATTGGAAATGTTTTTATTCAACAATTCAAGATGTGATCCAACTACTTAGGACCAGTCAGGAAAACGATATTAAAACATAGTAGAAAAAATGATGGGAAATATTTCCTCTGGAAAGAGAAATATCCGAAAATCTTGAATGCTTTCTTAAAAATGCCATCCAATTGCTTACGCAATTAAATAGGTACTGCATATACTAGTTTTTTTTTTTAGACTTTAAAGAGAAATTCATGTAATTATAGAAACATTGTCCACGAAAAAGAGATGTTTGGGAAGGATCCAGTCATCTAGTAACAATAATGCTTTGAGCATTTATACAAGTTAACTTTCTTCTATATAATTTGCACCATTTGCTAATTCTGACTAAATCTGATGAGAGAGTGGATAAACAATAGCCTACGCTCCACGAGATAGGATTAGTTTTTATTAAAGGTAAAACTACATATGTGTAAATAACATAAATATTTGTTATCTAAAAACACGGCACTTATATATATATTTGTTAAAATATATTGATACCACCAAGGCACAGTTCTTAATCGTATCTTGAAAATAATGGCTTTTTACGAAATTGAAACTTGGGAAGTGCATCACAAGCACCCAAGTCTTTGTGAAAGCTAAACTGTAAAATAGGGAATATATGTTGACTATCACATAGACTTTCAAATATTGCCCGCTAAACCTCAAAAACTCTCATAGTGTGCTAACGAAGTAACGTCAATTCTCCGGTACGTGTGAAAAAAGGTATCTTTTAGCTGGCTTTAAAAATTTGGCTCTTTGAAATCATTACAATTATTCTAATTAATACTATCAGTTTGTTTATTTAACTACCCATACGTACTCTTTGCCCTTTATTTTGTTTGGAATGATATATATATATTTATATATATATATATATATATATATATATATATATATATATATATATATATATATATATATGTATATATGTATATATGTATATATATATATATATATATATATATATATATATATATATATATATATATATATATATATATATGCATGTATTTGTGGGTGTGCATTTTAGCAGGCAATGATGTCAGTTTATTTTGAAATGTTAATAGTGATAAAATGTAGTAACTTAAGGGTATTTCCGATGGTATTCCATTGTTTTTTATTGGTTTGTAAATAGTAGACACACTAGAAAATATAGGAGAGTTTTGAGCTAGAGAAACATATTACATTCCATTTTAGGCACGGAGCGTATAGATTGATGTGTATTGTCCTCTCTCTCTCTCTTTCTCTCTCTCTCTCTCTCTCTCTCTCTCTCTCTCTCTCTCTCTCTCTCTCTCTCTCTCTCTCTCTCTCTTAAACATTAAAAGGACATGCCAGAATTATCGAGTTTCGTTATTTTTCGACCTGTCGAAAAGGATTTTCATTGGGGCTTAAATGCTGAAGATTGACAGCCTGATAGATAGGCTCATTATCTTAATGTCTCTCAATAGAAAAAAAAAGATATTTCCAATCGATTTACATGTTTGGCAGTCGTTAAGTAAACTACATTTTGTTCATTAGATCCTACTCTTTCCCTTTTCTATCCCTTCTTTTAATCTCTTATTCTCGTCTTAAAAATTGTAGTAAGATGTATTTAGAAAACTTGGCGCCTCTTGCTATATTGTTTTTTTTTATTAAGGGCTTATGTTCTCCCAAAACAATAATGTTATTCTTTGGAACTAATCATTGGCTTCAGTAACCACGCCATTAATTTGTTCTTTCTCCATGCCTGCTCTTCTTTTTTTCGAATATGTGATATCGAAGCAGTGTTATAACAGAGTAATGATGGATTAGGTTACATAGAAGCACTCCTCTTATTAATTTCCTTGTCTCTTGCTTTTGTCTCATTAGAGGTCGATTAAAAGGAGACCTAACGAGGCATTAAAGGTCTCTAGTGCAGAAAAAAGATGTGTTGATTTGCATGGCAATTCATTTGAATGTATTCAGGAAAATGTAGAAATGTTTAAATGCTTGCATTTGTGTATGGCATACGGCTTTGGGAGTATGGGGGTATTTTTAGCATCATAATTGAATTTTAAAGTAATAGATTGTATAGATTCATTGTTGATGGGCACAATTCTGAGTTTAGGGATGTGATATTTGATGTTCCTTAAGGCAGTGTTCTTGGTCCATTACTTTTCTTACTATATACACATGGTATGTGGTTTGGCCTAGAAAACAAGCTCGTTGCATATGCAAATGATGCTACTCTTTTTGCTTCGTTCCATCTTCTGAATGTAGATCTGGGGTTGTTGAATTCCTTAATAGAGATCTAGCTAAAATTAGTACTTGGTGCTAATTATGTGGTATGTAGTTGGACACTTATAAAACTCAAAGTATATTGTAAGTAGGTCAAGGATCGTGATCCTCAACATCCAGATGTCTGCATTGATAATGTTTCTTTAAGACTATACGCCTCCTTTGAAATTTTTGATGAGATTCTTGATAGCATATTTTACTTTTGAGAAACACATTCGGCCTATTTCTTCTTCAATTGCTCGCATAAGATTTTTTATTACTCTAACCAATATTTTGAATTCAGATCTTCTGATACTGTGTCATCCTGTACTTAGTAGGTATGTAATTAATTCTAACAGTCATGCCTCGTCCATCATAAGGCTCAATACTATACTGTACTCTAGAAGTTTTATTGTATCTTCGACCAGATTGGGAAATAATCTTCCTAATCAGGCAGTTGAATCGTTGGAACTTCAGAAGTTCAAACTTGCAGCGAATGTTTTTATGATGGACAGGCTGACATATGTCTCTTTCATGTGCTATTTATGACAAATATATTTAACTTTCTTACAGATCGTAAGATATTTTATATTCATTATTCGTTATTTCTTATATAGTTTTATTTATTTCCTTATTTCAATTTTTCTCTGGGCTATTTTCCTCTGTTGGAGGGCTTATAGCATCTTTTTCCAAGCATGGTTGTACCTTAGATGATAATAATAATAATAATAATAATAATAATAATAATAATAATAATAATAATAATTATAGATTATATGTGCACATTCATGTACGCTATCTCTCTCTCTCTCTCTCTCTCTCTCTCTCTCTCTCTCTCTCTCTCTCTCTCTCTCTCTCTCTCTCTCTCAGGATCATGCAACATTTTCTCGTTATAGTAACAAGCTTCAGTGAAGGAATGTTCTCCTTATGATTGTATGTGCTTCGTCACACACAAAGTAGATCGTGTGGAAGGTAGATGAAAAGATTCACGAAAGAAGATCACGTCACTGAAACACGCAAGCACGAACACAGTGAAATTTTATAGGCAACTATTAACACGCAAGTTTGTTTGCCCTCACGACATGTAGATTTCACCTGATATTAAAGAGCGAGGACTCTTTAATGCCCAAGGTGACGAGGGGGAGGTCGATATGTGGTGTCAATAGTGTAACTATTTAGGTTAATGGCGAAGCTGATTTGTCATGGTCACCAAGAGGTACTTGTGGATAGGAAGGCCTCTTTGCTTGCACTTTGGTAATGTCACTGGTTTTGATCGGTTATGTGCGACATTTTGAAGGACAGTATTCTTGTGGTTCATTGATTGAATTTATATTTTATTAGGCATGTTGATAAAGAACTATATATATGTATATATATATATATATATATATATATATATATATATATATATATATATATATATACACATATATAAATTTATATATTTATGGCTATGTGTATATATAATATATATAATGTATATATATATATATATATATATGTGTGTGTATATATATATATATATATATATATATATATATATATATATAAATGCATATATATATATATTTATATATCTATATGTATGTGTATATATATATATATATGTATATATATACACACAAATTTATGTTTATGGTTACTGTGTGTGTATATATATATATATATATATATATATATATATATATATATATATAATTTATATACAAACATATATAAATTTATGTTTATGGCTACTGTGTGTGTATATATATATATATATATATATATATATATATATATATATATATATATATATATATATCTTTATAGGTAGTTGGCTGGCCAAGGCACCAGCCTCTTTCTCTCTGGTTACGGTTCATTTCCCCTTTGCATACACATACGACGAATAGTCTGGCCTATTCTTTACATATTCTCCTCTGTCCTCATACACCTGACCACTCTTGAGATTACCAAACAATTCTTTACCTAAGGGATTAACTACTGCACTGTAGTTGTTCAGTGGCCACTTTCTTCTATGTAAGGGTAGAAGAGGCTCTTCAGCTATGGTAAGTGGCTCTTCTAGGAGGACACTCCAAAATCAAACCATTATTCTCTAGTCTTGGGTGGTGCCATAGTCTCTGTACCATGGTCTTCCACTATCTTGGATGAGAGTTCTCTTGCTTGAGGATACACTCAGGCACGCTAGTCTTTCTCATTTTTCTTTCTCTAGTGTTGTTAAAGTTTTTTATAGTTTATATAGGAAATGTTTATTTTGATGTTACTGTTCCTGAAATATTTTTTTCCTTGTTTTCTTTCCTCACTGGTGCATGTATATATATTTTGTATATATTTGTATATATGGGGGTTTATGTATGTATGTGCGGTATGTGTGAAATTGTGTTTGCGCTGGCGATTTGACATATATTGTCGTGCAGGCTAGTAGGGATACTAGGAAAGCGGTTTCTTCTTTTAATAAAACCCTGTCAGCTCAGAAAGTTATTTCTATTTTTCTTTGTTGTCGGCGGTGAGTTGAAGCCAAAGCGTCAACTAATAAAAAGGTCCAGAGGACCATTTTTCACTTGAGATTCTCCTTTTTCGCTGATTGATGTATTCAACCACCTTGGCAGAAAATAGAATGTGAACTATTTGACTTGCCTTACGACACAATGCCTGGCCGCTTCTTCAATCTGTTGATTCATTCATGTTTGCCCTAGTGTCGTTTTCGTGCGGGTCCACTCGAAAGTTATACAATAGCTGTTGTAACCTCTTGTTGTTCAACGGTTTTAATGTAGGTGAATTCAAGATCTACATGGGTGAATTGAAACTGTTGCCAGACTCCCCCCCCCCCCGACATCTAACCCTTATCACCATAATTATAAAGTAGGTAAATATGGGAAATGGGTTCCTCTAGTGGAATATCCTTCCATCTATTGCATCTCACGGATACTCGAAAATTCCGTTCTCCTATCGCTATTTCATCTCCTTTCCTCTTTCAGAATGTCGAATATCATGGAAGGAGAAGGCGAAACCTGGAGAAATGTTACGATAGATAAAATATTAACATACCTCGCAATCGATAAGCTTTTCAGTCTAATGGCAAGGATGTAAAGTTGCAGATTTATCAGAGGCATTGGCATTGACCTTTTCTCGTTCTTTTTAACTTGAGTCCTCGATAATAAGGAGACAAGAATTGAGTTATAAGGTCATACAATTTTAACCGTAAAATGAGGTGTATAATGAAACTCGGTCGTCAAAATCTGTTGATAGACTATACTCTCACAGCCGGTTGACTTTACTTGGACATCCGTTTTTGCCTTATTAGTTGTAACCGGGAAACCTTTATATCTCTATTGATGTGACCTGAATAAAGTCACTTTTCCGAAATAGAAAATAGTATTGGGGTGTGTGAAGGGGAAAGTGGGGGACTGGAAAGAGGGAAATTTATGAGTGGTGGTTGATCAAAAAGGGAAGACGTAATTGCTCTTTGATGAAACTTGGCTAATGCATCCTTTGAAAGATCTTGTCAGTTGATAAGGTTTGATGAAGAAATCCTAGGTTGAAGAGTTGTTTCCATGGAGACCTTCACTAGTCCGAGAGCCGAGATCTCAAAGTATTCTATTAATAATGTTGTTCAAATATTTTATCAGATATTTTTTTATCCGTATTTGAAAGTCTGTTGACAAACATGATTTATTTATAGTCTGCATTATGATTTCTGTATGTTTAGTGCCGGTAACGAATTTCTAAAGCCTTAGCTGAGATAGGCTATTTAGAGACTGAGCTGTTTTTCAGATGTCAAAACAGTACACACTAATTACGCATTCAAATAGGTGCCTGTTATTGCTTTCATTTGGAGGGCACAGATGGAAGGGCTGGATGAGGTGCAATCAGTGTCACCATACTGTGACTGCTATTGCACCACGCTGAGGACACGCCAGCACTAATGAGAAGTCATTGTCTGCATCGACTTCACTGATGCATCTCTTGTCATCTCGCTCTTGTTGAAGTCCAACAGACGGAAATGTTTTCGTCTGTGTTCATTATGGCTGTCATGTACTTTCAGAATAGTCTCGAAATAATCGTTGTAAGCGACCACGATTTTTGGACTAATGTTATGGTTGAAAATCTTTATAAGTTGTTATTCTAATTAACGTTCATTCGGATTAATCCTATTGAATTAAAATATTCATTTCAAATTCATTTGAATTTCACTTTAGTTACGGATGGTTATAAGGACCATAGTATAGAAAAGACCATGTTCGTGAGTTTTAATCGTGCCCATGCCTTTATGAGTACTTTAGATTATTCATCACAATTGACTGGAAAAATTCAAAATGTCAAAGTCGGAAAACATTTCTTTCTCTTGAGATGCCATACCCGTTCGGGAGCCATACTTTTATTCGTGTCTTATTTTTCATTTCCGGTGACAAGAGAAAAATATTTATCCCTACTGAGGGAAATCTTTATTTTCGCGAATGATCCCGAGCTATTTTACGAAACGAGTTTGTCAGATCATGCGGTTTGCCCATTAAAAAAAAAAAAAAAAACATGAATTTCATCATCGAACATTTGGGAATCCTGTCGAATTTTCCACGTACCAACACCTTTCTTTTTTCCTCAACGTTCGAGACATCGGAGATGAATATATGGAATGGGGAAAACGATCGGAAATATTCTGACGGTCTCATAACAACTTATGATCGCAATTATGGAAGTATTTTGAAAGTTGGTCCTCTTAATCACGTTTGGCATGTGTTCTGAAAGTAAAGTGATAATCGTTTTATTAATATACATAAATCCCTCTCTCTCTCTCTCTCTCTCTCTCTCTCTCTCTCTCTCTCTCTCTCTCTCTCTCTCTCTCTCTCTCTCATGAGGAACTAGGTACTCTTACCCCCCCCCAAGAGAACTGAAGCCGGCGATTTCTGCTTGTGTTGAACCAGCAGACGCTTTGCTTGCATTTTGATTTTAACAAAGTAATAATACCTGAAAATCAGCCAACCGTCATTATTCCGTTTCATTATTTATTTATTTCCAAGATTCAATTTTTACATGATTTTTTTTTGGTTCCAGTGGGGGAAGTTTCTCATGTTTTGATAAAGTATTATCTCGGTGGAAATGTTTTCCTTTGTCTGAGACGATTGTGGATGCTCCGTGAGGCCGTTATTCTGCTTTCATTCTTGGAAATGTCTAAGTCTCGTGAAGTCATTATTTTCTTGCCATTTTGGTGAATAGGTGCATTGTTGTGAGTAGCCATTGTAGCGCACATCCATTGTATTTGAACTCATGGTACTTGACGGGAGATAGAGAAAGAAAGAGATTTGCTTCGTGTAATTCGGAGCGAGGTTGCAAATTTGCAAAAGTTGCGCCAATGTCACACATATTCAGAATTTTGAAGTCCTGGTTTAAAATAATTTGTTTTTTAACACTGGTGAGGACGAATAGACTTTCATTGAGATATTTACGTATATACGCACATATATATGTACATATGTATATACTGTATACATATATATATATATGCATATATATATATATATATATATATATATATATATATATATATATATATATATATACATCGCATTCGTTTTTCAATATATTTGTGTACCTGTAAATCATTTATTGGATTAATAGATTTTCTATGTGTTATGATAAGGAATATTTAGGAATTGTCTCAAGTTCAGCGATAAATACAGTCTCTTATTTTCATTAACTAGAAGATAATAATCCGCATAGTACTAGGATTTTTAGTGTTCTATTTCACAGGGAATATCATGGATGCCTTTTGGAAATCTTCGTATTCATCTGTCAAGGGAAAAGAGGTAGGAAAATCTAGTGATGGTACCCCGATAACTCTCTCTCTCTCTCTCTCTCTCTCTCTCTCTCTCTCTCTCTCTCTCTCTCTCTCTCTCTCTCTCTCTCATTTGAGTGACAGAAATGATTTGTTCATGTTTAATAAGTCTGTGATGGTGCTTATGATATTAGTTCCGAGATTTAGCCCTTTCTGATGGCTATGTCGTATTTTATGCACTTGTGTGCTTTCGTTTATAATGATGTTTTGGCCTTTGACTAAAAACGATCCGAACGAAGTATTTCAAAATTGAATTGCAATCTTTGTTGAAAAATTCATAGTGTGTAAACTTTATCCATTAATTTTAAAAGGTTTTGTGGAACAGAGATGCAAATATTATAACGATGTCGAAGTCTAGGCCGGCGGATGTTTGAGAAGTATTCTGACGCGTGGCACCATCGACCGTCTCCTGAGCGGCACTGAGGATGCGCTAATGGGTTGCCGGACGCGCGATGATGCCTGGCTTTTTCCAGGATTTGTCATAGTTTTGGAAAAGTACCTGCCATGTTTTAAAACCGGTTTATTTCGGTACCATTGCTTTAATGATACACTGTGTCTTGGACGTGTTTCTTGAGACTGACTTAGTTTTATTCCTGGGAAGCTCTCGGTCTGTTAAGTTTTGAGCAATGTGTGCTGAACGAGTTCAGCGAGGCCTTTGCCAGATGTACAAAGTCCGCCGATGGTCATGGAACCGTAAATTTCTTATTCTTTGACATCCTCTTTTTGTTGGAATACTGTTCCGTTTAGCTGAAACTCAACTAAGAGGGGTTCTAAATGTTAGTGTCACAGGAACTGCATCCTTCTCTGTCTGAGGTTCTTGGCGGAGGCGCTTTGTTATGGTCTTTGCCTCTCAGACGTGGAACGGGAAATCTGGAATCATGGTAGTAGTGCCAGACAAGTCTTCCTCCTCTCGCAACAAACAGTCTCTCCTGGAAGCCAGTGGGAGGGGAGTCACCGCCAGCATTCCCCTCTTTTCTCTCTCAAAATTGGGCTTCCAGGCTTTGTTTGTGACTGGAAATTGAATTTAGGTTGTGCAGGTGGTGTTGGTGACCCCCTGGAAGTAGTTGCTAGAAACGGTAACGTCCAGACTCTGGAAGGAGAACTCTTGGGGATTTTTTTTTTTTTTAATTTTGATCTCGTGTGATGTTTATAAGTAGTGTTGGTGGCAGAAGTTTCCCCTCATTTCTATGTTTCTCGTTATACTTGGGTGGCGTCTATCGTTTCGGCATCTGATAACATAAATGTTGCTTTTGCTTACCTCTTAGTGAGTGACACATTGAGAGAAAGAGGAGCTCCACCTGTCCCCCCTTCAAAATTTTGATTTTTACCAGTTCCTAAATTGGCCCTGACACGAGGATAGCACCTCGGGGGGTTAAGCTTTTGGGAGATGACTGGATGGGGCAGTTGATGGTTTGCTCCAGATAGACTTTGACTGGTAGGTGAGATTAGAGAACCAGTTTCCTTTGTTGTTAGTTGTTGTTATTGTTATGTTTGGCATCCCTAAGAAATATTTGTAGTCGTAGAACTATTAAGCACCCGTCGTTGTAGATTTTATGGTTCAATGTTGTTTGTGTGGTAGCTGTAATGTAGATTCAGACCCGATCTAACTCCTTAGAACGCGGAGCAGTGATGCTGGATTTTCTGCCGGGCTGAATAGCCAGGAAGGTCGCGCTGAGAGAGAGAGAGAGAGAGAGAGAGAGAGAGAGAGAGAGAGAGAGAAGGAAGGGTTCCATCAGCTGATCTGATACCTCGGCTGGATGCTGCACAGATACGTCACAACCAGCGTTCAGATGTTATTGATGTCAGTTTAGTGTTTTTTTTTTCTTTTTTTAATTTATTTTCAGAGGCTGTTGTTCGTATGTTTGTTTGGTGTTGGCAATGTAGGTACTTTTGAGTGGGTGACGCTTTCTTGCGGAATAGTTGTGAACTAATTTGATGAATACAGATGACGCACGCTACTTGATCCTCCGGTGCCGGCACCACAGTGATAAAAGGTGCAGCTCACAGATCTCTCGAGAATTTCAGTCGCTGACCGTTAGGAAAAGAGAGAGAGAGAGAGAGATCGGGAAAGAAAAGAGAAACTAAAGGTAATTGTGGTCCCCTCTGAAAAATAAATAGGAGGCAGTTCGATGTTTCATTTACCAACATGTTGTTGCAGTGCATTGGCAAGGTCCCTAGTACTGAGACGACTTTATCTCACACCATATCACCCTCAACCTCCCCTACACCTTCCGTTGCTGCTACTACTACTACTTCTTGCCTGTCCTCTTACGGGGCAAGGAGGTGTGACCCCTATCTGCCCCGCTCTAGTGCCGCTAGCTCTAACACACGTTCGAGCCCCAGTCCGTTTGCGTATCCATGTGGAGGAGAACCTACTTCACCCTTGAGCCGGGTCAAGCGCCTCATGAAGACCACCTACACCATGCTTGATGAAAACAGGAACCTTGAGTAGGTCTCCGTATGCAAGAGAAACACTAGCCAAAGCTCTCTCTCTCTCTCTCTCTCTCTCTCTCTCTCTCTCTCTCTCTCTCTCTATCTCTCTCTCTCTTTCATTTGATTTGTCACCCTCTATACCCAGCTGTGCCACGCCATGCCACGCTAAACAAGTAACCGATGCATGTTCATCGAGTTGGTCTGAAGCTTCCTTTTTGGCATGCGGGCTTGCCTCTTGCCTCTTGCCTCCCTCCCTCAAATGAACCTTGGTCTGAAAGATGTATGCTTAGAGCAGACTCCCGATATACTTTTCTTGAATTAGAGTTTTGTCAGCTCCCGAAAAAACATCTTTTTTTTTTTTTTTATTGCTGGTTCACTATTACGGTATGTAGATTTTGATTGTCACTATCTTCGATTTATTAAATAAAAAGCTTTGAAATGGTTT
>NC_090731.1:115655050-115670050 GCF_036898095.1 Palaemon carinicauda | reverse complement strand
CTTGAAAGTTGCACTTCTGTCTGCTTTTAATCATTGACCAGCACAAGTGATCGCCTACCACGGGTTGCCGCCACCCATCCGTTCTTATCAGTCTAAAGTTTGATGAGTAAACTGTCAAAATTTCCCTTCATCGCAATCGATCACATGACATTCTCTCAGGGTTTCCGGTAAATGACTTTACCTTTTTTTTTTTTACACCACCAGCTCTTGAAGGATTATGACCTCAGGTCATATCAGCTTAAGGTTATACGTTTGAAAACGGCATCGTGTGTGACTAACTTAATAAAAGTATCGTATCTTTAGGATCCTCCTTGACCTAGGATGAATCTCAAATAGACCAAGGAACGAACGTTGTCCAAGTGAATAGATTGAATAGTCTGATGTTGAATTAATTACAGCCATTGAATAGATAGACGGGAAGACAGACAGATCTTTCACGCCCCTTTTCGTTCCAGCGACATTTCGGTGAAATTCCTGTTATTCCTGCAAAGGAATGCGAGGTCCTTTGCAGGAACAACATCGAAGGATAGAATGTGAAAGGTTTATTATAGTCATGAGGAGAAATTAGAAAGGATTTCGCTTTGACATTTCCTAGGTAAAGGGCTAGTTTATTCTTATATTATACTCGAATGTTATTTTTTCACAATACGACTTTTCCTCTTTGAGAGAGAGAGAGAGAGAGAGAGAGAGAGAGAGAGAGAGAGAGAGAGAGAGGTTCAATCCCCAATTCTGTAGAGATGAGGTTGCAAATTATATCCTTTTTTTCCTAGCCTAGCATATTTGATTATCTCTTTACAGCTGGGTTGAATTTGTAGGCAATGGGTGAACCAATGGTACCTTAGCGTGGTGAAAGGTTTGTGTATCGCCATGATCAGCAAAGCTGTAGTAGTCAGGGCCATCCATACTAGGTTGGTTTGCTGTGAGTGATTTGGCTAAAGCCTCCCACCATCACTAATCTGCAGTAGCCAGCGTGGTGATGAAAACTGGCCAAATCTCAGACAACAATAAGGACACATCTGAGGCCTTTGTCCTGAATAAGACTAAAAACGCGACTGTATTTGTATATATATATATATATATATATATTATATATATATATATATATATATGTATATATGTGTATATATATATATATATATATATGTATATGTATATATACATATATATATATATATATATATATATATATATATATATATATATTACTCAAAGTAGTTATATATGTAGAATATTTCAAGTAAAATATTTTTCTTCATGTTTAGGGTCGCGGGATGGGTTGTATTAAAACATGACATTCATGAAATCAGAATGAAAAAATCCATTTGGTAACCATGTCATTCCTTGTCTTGCATGTATGTTTGCTCCGTTGATCACTTGCTTATAGGCTGTCCTGTGGAAACGTCTCCCATAAAGAATTTTATGGCGACCCAGGGACGCTCTCTACGCAAGTTGTCGTCTATATTGGAAAGATTGTAGAGGGATTTTTTTTTCTTTATTTTATATTTCTTGAATATTCTATCGCCATCATATCCTGGAAATGGAGATGGCTCTCCACTAGGAGGCTCTTTATTGAATACCAGTACACGTTCATTTTAGGCGTTATATGGCTTTTCCATTTATTAGGCCTAACTTTAACACCATTATTATGTGAAACTGAGCTTAAGCTGTGTAATAAAGCATATACTTCAAATATAAGTCGAATTGTTACAACAAATATGTTTTATGTATTTATGATAGAGATTACTGTGGCCTTACTTTGTTACATTTAGTTTACCACTAATGCCACTGCGTGCTTTTATTGTTATTTACCATACCACTACAGCTGTTATTGAATAAATAAGAACCTTGTTGGAGTTATTTGTGTATCTAGTACACGCAATGGCACCATTGCTTTCATGACATAACCTTTTCTAATTTCCCTTTTGTCTTTGTCCTCAGATGTGAGGGCGACAGCGGCATCTCTGGAGCAGCTTCGGGCACCAGCAGCGCCAGCAGCAGCGTGAACAGCAGCCGCTCCAGCAGCCGCAAAAGCTCAGCCTCCAGCATCTGTTCCTCGAGGAAGAGCTCAACGTCGAGCATCTGCTCATCGCGAAAGAGTTCGGCCTCCAGCGTTGGGGGTCCGCCATCACCCGACGCCTTCACCGCAGCCATGAGTGCGCCGGACGTTGTCCTCCAGCACAACAACAACAACAATAACAACGCTACAACTCAAGGGGCCGAGACTAAGGCCGAGACCAAGGCCGACCCATCCTCCGATGACCTCAAGTTGCTGGCTGCCCTCGAGGAAGCCAATAGGTACAGTACCGAATTGCCTTTTTTATTTGATTCTTCAGGATCATTTTTAATTGTTGACCTGGTCTGACTTATACCGTCCTGCGTCTACCTAACTGACTGTGCAGACCTTGGTATTTTTTTTTTCTATCTTTATATGAATTTACTAAATTTCTCTATTAGGTATATCGCACTAAGAACTATATGGATAAAGGTCTTAAGTCTTTGTAAAAAATAGCAGATGAGCAGATGGTGTACCTCAGCCCTCTCGTTGTCATGCAATTTCTTCTTGCCATCGCCTCTAATTTTTCCTTTCGCTCATCTGGGGAATGGGGTCTACAACATCCCAACTAAGATAGTGCTAAAATATTTGTAGTCCCTATCTAATAGTATATTTGTTAAAATTCGCCAAAATTTTATTTCTGTTGAAATCACCTTTACACTTCTTTTTCTTATGTCTCGTAATGTGTTGATTAGTGATTTGTTATGTTTTAATTTAATAAAAAACTATTGAACGTTTCCAGGGTGTGCATTGTCCGTTTTCTTTGCACGCTCTCTATCTTGGCTATTAATATAATTATTCATCTTTCATAAATTTCAGAAAAATCGGAACATTGAACTTAAGAGAATAGTGTTTGATTTTTTTATCCCCAGACATATTCGTAATATGCGCTCCAGTCTTTTCATAATGACAACAAAAGTACTGAAGAAGCAAATTACATGAAGATTCACCCGAACATCAAAAGCTTTTTTTGTTCCTTTGGTTTAAGAGGTCCTTTTCCGAATACATTGTACTTGGATGTCACGTTGCTTATCAACCTACTGGAAGTTTTCAAAGTATTTTTGTAGTGAACCCATTATAATTTCAAGGTTTTTTCGACAAATTTTAATATTTTCCTTCATAAAAAGAGTTTTTTCTCATTCACATCCATAAATACGGTCTTTGATAAATTTTTAAGGCTGGACATTTTGGTCAACCTTTACTTTAGTTTTTTTATTACGTGGTCTTTTAAAGCCTGTTTTTTTCCAATGTTATAAATTCAGAAATAATTCCGGGACACGAGGCTTCTAAAGTGCCGTTTTGCAATAGAAGGAATGCATCTCTCTCTCTCTCTCTCTCTCTCTCTCTCTCTCTCAGTGTGTGTGTGCGTGTACTGTGTATAGAAAAAAGTGAGATAAAATGTTTTTCCTTTATTTTATTAAGTGTAGTCCATGAAGTAAGAGATTTTGGGGGAGGAAGTTTAGTTATTTGGGTAGATTTCATTTTGAATCAAAATAGACTTTATTCTGTTTTTATTCCAAAAGATATATCTACCATGAATGTAGAACTAAATCTAATTGTATTTGAATGACTCACATAATATCGTAATTTTTAAGCGTGTGCTTTGGTGTGTGAAATATTGGGATGATTACCTTATACCCATTAGTAGAATATGCTTTAGAAATCTACCAGCGAAGGATCAAGCACTTTGCATACTTGAATTTGTTCCGTGTTCCCTGACCCGGTACACTTGTAACAGAATGGGTGCTAATTCTAAAAAAAACCAGTGAGCTCCTTTTGTTCCGTCGGAAGTTAAGAGTCGGTCGGAGCGGTGAATCTCAAGTTGCGTAATTGAATCTTGGTTCGTTGTTTGCAGAGGGGAGACTCAGCAAATGCATATTCCTTTTGTGATTCCGATCCCATTAAGGATGACATGTGGAGGTGCTCGCCACTTGAGAGAGTGGTCTTATAATGCAGGTTTTATGTGGATTATGGATGCATAAGCCACTCCCTTCTTCCCCCTCGCCTTCCTCCCATCTCCTCCCACCCCTCACACCATTTGCCGTCTCTAGGGAGGGCGTCGTAATCAGCTGAGTTTACGGAGCGTGTGCAACTCAACGCTAATGAATTTGTGATTTTACAATTCACATTCCCAAAAAGATGTGATGCGAAAATGCTGTCGTTTGTATTGTGATGTTGTTAGTTGCTTCATGGGGCGTCACGATGAAGGAGAAATAGCCTTTTGACATTGGTTTTGAACATTCATCAGAGGGAAATTTCTCATCCTCATCTGTATTTACAAGTTTTAAAATTTTAAGGGATTATTTGTAGAATTCTACACAAACTCACTCTCTCTCTCTCTCTCTCTCTCTCTCTCTCTCTCTCTCTCATGATATAAGAATAATAAATTCTCAAATTTTATTAAGTAGAATATTTACTGAGAAACATTATAAAAGTATGAAAGTTCCATATGTATGAAGTAGTGCAGAAAGTTAATATTTATAATTGGTTTAATTATAATATTTTCAAATAAAGCGAAGCTTAGATTAATCTTTTGACGAATACAGAGGAGTGCTTTTATACTATTTCTTTTGAAAGGTTATTTCTAATTAAACGATATAAAACGATAATAGAGAACTGTATTTGATGTTTTACGGAAAACTTAATTAATCTCGCTATGTGGACGACGTGAAAATTTAATTAAACGTCTTCTATAGATGTTTTTACAGCAATGCAAGTTACCTAAGCTTTTGAATTTCTTAATTTCTTTATTTAGAGATAGAAATTAGAGTTTGGACATAACTCTTCTTTTATTAAGCTGAAGATATTCATCAAAGCATGAAATGTGTCTTTATGGTAGCAATGGAAAACTTACCTCTGTAGTTCTTTTGAGATTTTAGTGTTTGGTGCATTCATTATGAAACATTTGTAACAACAACAATGGTCGTAATGCCAAAATCTCAAGTATGCGCACGTTTGGATGTTGATGCAAATTCTTGCGTGAATCTCATTTTCATTTTATTCTTTGGAGACTTCGGAAGTGATATAGTGACAATTGTTCCTTTCGTAATTTGCACATATAGCCATGAATTTCTTCTTTAATGTTTATTTTATTCTTTTTATTTTATTTTGGCTGTCTGGTGGATTATGTAGTGCTCACCAAATCTCAAACTTCGTTCCATGTTCACCCGGACCATCTGAATTTTCGATATTCTTTTATTTTTCCTGTGTTTTGTTTTCATATTTACACGTGTCCTTACAGAGAGAGAGAGAGAGAGAGAGAGAGAGAGAGAGAGAGAGAGAGAGAGAGAGGAAGGTGACACCCTCAGCCGTGTACGAGTAGTGAACGTAAAGTACATTTTATCCTTACTGTACTGTATCTTTGCTATGTAAACTTTCCATATTTATTCACGTCAATACTTCTTTACGGCTTTTTATGCCATTATTTTTTTTTTTTTTAATTTGAGAAAATGGCAGATGCTTTGGTGGAGGGACTAACTCATTGAATAGATGACTTATACCTCTGATGTTATATAAGATATTTTACGGATTTTACATCACCAGCTTCTGTTAAAATTTTTAGTGGAAAATCTCACCGGATATGAAACAAAGAAAAAATATCTGGACTTCCACTTTCCTCTTCTTTTGTAATCACTTCGCTTGATAATTCTTCGTTGAAAGAAAAAGGCCATTGCTTTTGAGACTGAACTAATGATAGTCGTATAACTTCCTAACGTTTCCTTGCATATATTTTGGTTCTTTTGCCTCTTCAGACTAGAACACAGACGAGTCGAGGAAGCGAACGATCATTTTTGAGACGTTTTCTCTCGGTTTCGAACGTTGGTGGAGCTTTTCGTTTGCTATGTGGATTACAATGGAGATCTATTGACTGAATCCTTCCCAGTTTCCCTCTCTCCCCTTCACCTCGTCGATCCCTTCCCTTCATCTTTGGCTGCAACGAATTGTTGCAGATGTTGGCAGAGATGAGGTTAATTGGTAATTTGCATCTATTGGTTTATTTTCTATGAAGTTACTATTTTTTTTTTCAAAATATCGGTTTCTATTTTCTGTAGTTGTGTTTTCTCGCACAGTATTTGAAAGGTCCTGTCAAGTTTTATCTTGAAATAAAACTTATAAAATATTAGGTCGGAATCAGTAATAATACTGCTTGTGAAGATGTCTACCTTTAAAATTATTGCAAATTCAGTTTGGGACATTTTCGGAGCGCATAGATAAGATGAGCCTAATTAGCTAAACCTCCATCGTTTTCAGAAATCAACATTGCTTGCACTTCCTTGTTTTGCCAACAATTAACAGTGTGTTGTTATTGCTCTTTGGAATCGGTTCTCTTTAAAGGAAATTTGTTATTATAACTTTGGTATTTGCGATATGTAACTTCTTTCTGTATAATTAAATCCGTTCAAGTTCATTATAGTTTTACCCTATAAGGATTCATATTACATATTTTTTGTTAACACTCCTCTGATTTTTTTTTTTTTTTATCTTTTGCACAATTATCGATTGCCTGTAAATATGAAAGCAATCTGTCAGCGCGACTATATGCCAATATTTAGAATAGAATAAAACTTCCTATCGTGAATAAAACTCTTTTTGTGTATATAATGGTACGTTGTAAATCGAGTCTAAATTCACACCTCACTTACCGACATGGGTCGTTAGCCGAAGCGAAAGTCAGAATTACTCGGATTTTTAGAACTGTGTCAGTGAATATTTGAGAGTGCCATAGAAAATTTACAGTACATTTTATTAAGTGGGATTTTTCGTTGTCATTTTGTATAATCTACTCTCTTGTAAAGATCAATTTGATTCTGTCATTCTTTGATAGCAATCCCATTCAAGTCAGTCGTGTCATTTTAAATGCTTTGTTGTCCATTCAAGGAATTCTTATTTAATTCATTGATTTTTTTCTTTTATTCACAACTCTTATTACATAAACCTTAATTGTATTCACAAATCTTTCACTGAATAGGGCGTTTTATCAACCCCCATTACTCATAAATAACTGATCACATTCGGATGCATTCACACATCATGGACAAAGAAACGAAATCATACATGATTTCAGCCTTACTTTTACTCTGTTTGTATTGAAATGTAGAGCGAGAGATAATCTCTTATTGTGGAGAGAGAGAGAGAGAGAGAGAGAGAGAGAGAGAGAGAGAGAGAGAGAGAGAGAGAGAGAGAGAGAGAGAGAGAGAGAGACTAACGATTAATTGAGGTGCAGTATCACATGGGGTATCGAAAACGGTAGAGGCTATTATAGTATACATTTTTTCTTTATTCTTTTAATTTCCATAGTTTTATTTTGCATTCATGTGTGCAGAGGGTAGTAAATATGGTACAGGCTTTATTATAAGCTTTCAGATACCGTGAACGGCACTCTTAGTGACACAATATAGCAGAATTGTCGAGAATACAGAAGCGTTTGTCTGCTTCGACCCCGGCCAGTAACATTGTGTTATCATTAATTTCAGGATATATTGAGAGGTAAATTTTCAGCTGACGAAGTTATCAGATGTTATTTTTGCATTTTTTCATTCCATTTTTCAAGTGGAAGAATTGCTCCAACTACATACTTTTGCTCTGGGTTCTGCTTCTTTATTGTTTTCTCAAATAATGTCAGAATTTAAAGATTCTTAAGAGGTATCTGGTTTCCCTTCAACCAAGCTGTGTTGTGCCACTACACCACTAAACAATTTTAAGTTAACAAGATATTTTTATTTTGTAAGTAATTGCTTGTTCTTACCTTAACCAACCCTACCTGGTTAGCTTGAGCAATAACTTCAACACTATATCAACTCAAGATTTGCCCTGGCTGAAGTGCGTTAATCCTTCAGTAACTTGAAGAATCGCTCATTGGCGAAGTTAGTTTTCCTCGCACTTTTCCATTTGGAGTAAAAAGTTTGGGACGGATTTTCTAGGGTTTGGCAAGATCCTCCCAATATGAATAGCTCCAACTTTTCATTCCATCAGAAACCTTCTGGTTTTAGGAGAAGGCTTTTGTCTTTTTTCATTTTTATTCCTCAGAAGGAAGCCATCTATTTTTCGTGCGCTTGTGTTTGTGTGTATATATGCGTTTACTTCGGGAACATCCCTGCTTGACGATCACTCAGACGGGTTCGAGTCCCTCTCAAGCTCGGTCGTTTCTTGCAGTGTCTGCAATCTCACCATCCTTGTGAGCTAGGGATGTGGGATTTGGGGAGTCTATAGATCTATCCGCCGAGTAATCAGCAGCCATTGCTTGTCCCTCCCTGGTCAAAGCTTGTGTGGAGATGGGGCTTCGGCTCTAGGGCATAGTCTTACTAGATAAGGCATGGTCAATGTCACTTGCCTCTGCCATTCATGAGTGACTTTTAAACCCTACTGGTAAGAAATCTCGTATTCTTTTTTATAATTCCCATACACTTGATTAAAGCATTTAAGAATGTAGATGGCACTAAATCAGAATAAAAAAATAAACAATTATTTGGTCCATTCCTTTTCTTTCGATTGTTTAGATGGTCTGGTTCCAACTTTGTTCCTTCTTTTAATCAACACCATCTCGTTCATTTAACTGCTCTCAGGTGACTCTGTTGTTGCAACAGAAAATAGCATGATCAAGAATGTATAGAGTCGAAAGGTAAAACCATTTGCGAGTAACTTTAAAAAGAATTTACAGAAGTCTAGGATATACGAAGGATAGGAAAAAAACATTGTATGGAAGGAATTTAAAACTGTTTCTCCAAAATAGATCTTTAGAAGAATATAAAGACATAACTCTCTCTCTCTCTCTCTCTCTCTCTCTCTCTCTCTCTCTCTCTCTCTCTCTCTCTCTCTCTCTCTCTCCATTTACTGTTTTTACCCTTTTCCAATATTTCTTAGATTGCGTCTCTGCAGGCATATTGGTAAGAAGTCTTACAGGCAGGTTTAAAGAGAGGATACGAGAGAAGATAGGAATGTTGGGGTAGGGTGGGGTGGGTGTTATGGGGTGTCCTGGGGTTTACTCTTACTGCAGAACGCGTAGGTGACGACGACGTTGTTCTCTCTCTCTCTTCTCTTTTCTCTTTTTTTCCTCTTCTCTTCTCTTTGCGTCGTCTCTTCTATTATACACACTCACAATAAAAGGGGTGTCACTCCGATATTCTAGGGCAGTGACGCAGAAAAAATAAAAAATGGGGGAAATGCGGTCCCTTTGTGCCAAGAGCACCTAAGTGGAATTTTTTGCTAATGCAGGCGAAATGTCTGAGCTCTCCCCCCCCCCTCTCTCTCTCTCTCTCTCTCTCTCTCTCTCTCTCGTGCAAACAGATGATAATATAATTCTTACTTTGGTGTTAAATGTTGGACACCGGTACAATGCATGTATATCCATCTAAATGTTTGCCTCATTAATTCATATGTTTCATTAAAGCTAACAAACATGTTATTCTAAGATGTTGGTTCTTTGTGTAAAACAATTTATTTCCCAAAGAAATCTAATAAAACTTCGTAACGTGTTTGTTTTCTAATGCGGTCTGTCGTGACCGTCGTAGTCTTCGCCAGGAGACAACTAATCGGGATCTAATTTCTCTGACGTGGCATTTTGAGGAGAAGAGTGGGGGGGGGGGGGGGAGGGGGAGGAGCTGGGGGGGAAGAGAATCGTGTGAAGGAAATTTCTCTCCTTCATTGTGAAAAATTTGGCTCGTGGATACTTTAAAAATTCTAGTTTTCATCTGGTCTCACATATCTGGTTAAAAAAAAAAAAAGCTTTTCTTTTATCATCATCTTTAGTGTTATATCAAATGAAAATGAAGAATTTTTTTTTTCTTCTATTTATACGTATATTGGTAAAAAAAAAAAAGTCGCAACTTCAGGAGATTTATTTATGAAAAGACTTAGTATTTTAGGAAAATATCTTTTGCCCATTTTCTTAGCAATATGTACTGTAGGTGTTTTTAGTATCCGTTTACATTCGTGTTCTTGTTTTGTATAATGAGGCGAGAAATTAATATCTTTTCAGCTAGGATTGTAAAACTGCACGTTTTCTGTGTGCATTTCTCTTTGTTTTAGTATTGGGTAAAAAGATTTAAACCTGCGGCGAGACTCTCCTAAATTCTTTTAATGCTATATCTAAAAGTTTGATTAATCATATTTTGCCTAGGCAAACATTAGCTAATCCTTTATTCCATAGAAAGGCTCTCCATATTTTCTATTTTTGAAGCGTATAGTAGCCTATAGCAAACAATCGTGATCCTGCTTCAGAATAGACTCCTAGGGGACACGTCATATTGCAGATTAAAATGGGGAAACACTGGGAATAGTGTTTAAAATGTTAAAAATGACGGTTGTATAGCGTATATCTCGTTTAGGACTTGGAGAGAGAGAGAGAGAGAGAGAGAGAGAGAGAGAGAGAGGGTGGTTTTGTATCAATGGAAATGAAGGTATCCAAAAAAAATTAGACAACGAACATTCTGAATGATAAAAAAAAACAGTGCTGTTAATAATTTACATTTCGTCTATTTGGTCATCATACTGATGATTCTGGATTTCTTTTATAACAAAAGTTTCATTCTTTTTCAAATTGGTTCATACTACTTGACAATAAGAAATCAATCACGATGACAGGCGGATTCTTGAAGAATTTTTGAGTGGATGGCAAATATTTTAGACTCAGGCCATGGCTTCTGTTCACGTCTTTACGGGCTTTCTTCCCTTGTCGCCTGCAAAATGTCTGCGTAGACTTTAGATTAAATCATTCCATTTATACCAACGTTTTTACTACTCTTTTTACCATTAGATATTTGTGTACGAAACACTTTGTTAACACCAGTTTGCTCCCAAACAGCCCATCCCGTCTTTTATGATGTAGTCATTCCAAGGACGTAAGAATGATTATACTGACATGCTTCTTTTCACACTCGCCTACAGAGACGGTAATTCTACACATCTTCTTCTACCATAAACATTTCAAATAGCGTATTAGGTCAGCCATACGCCTACGCACCCCCTATAGCACAATACTGCTGTAGGACTCCCATCACATATCTTTCTTTCAGTTTCTTCTGTTTTTTTTTATCACCATCTTTGCATATTTGAGTCCTTTGCGCAATGATTTTTTTAGATGAAGATTAGTCCATTCAGCTGTTACAATACTCCTCTCAGCTCATCTGTCATCGTTCACCATCCCCTAAAACATGTCATTCGGTTCAATTAAATCTTCTTCTGATGCACCAGATTTAGTAAGTCATGATTATTTTATTGGTTTTATCATCATCATCCTCCTCATAATCGTCGCCACTGTAGCTTCTGCTTATCTGCCCTAGTTCCCGAGAGCTTCCCTTTGGTGGGCGTAGTATTACAGAGAATTAGGAAGACCGTCATGAATAATGAATTTTTGTGGGTAATTATATATAGTTGGCTGCCTGCAGGTAATGAGGTTTTCTTTAATAAGTCTCCCGTTTTCCTCTTAACATCGTCCTTGAGAAGAATGAACACAAAAAGCTGATTGAGGAACGTAGTCTAGATGGCGTTAAGCTCCAGCAAGTGTTTGATCCAATTGCATAAAGGAGGCCGTTCAGAAATGGGGCGAAAGTTTTCGGATTAACAACTATGCCGAAAGGCACCATCATTTCTCTTTTTCTTCTTTTACCCTTTTTATGCTAATTAGTTTTTTTTTCTACTTTAAGGGGTGTGCTTTGTTAATTGTTATATTTTTTTTTTATGATAAGTTGGGGACGTTAGGAGGAACCTAAAACTGCTGGTAGTTTTGGAAATGAAGAGCTATGCTTTAAGTAAAAATGGGAAAATTGTGGGTGTGGGGGTTTGATATGGAGTAAAATCCTAGTAGTAACATTGACGTTGGAAAATCTTGTAAGTTTATTTAAATAATTCAAAATATGTTAATGTAGGGTTCTATGCATTACAAAACCCATAATAGCATGAATAACATAGTTGACAACACATTCCCTTGGAGTACTCCACTGTTCACTGGAAATTCATTTGATAGGACTCCACTAACATTGACTTTGCATTTGCTGTGCTCACGAACAGACAGTCAAATTTAGATATTTAAGAGGAACTTCATGATTGATTAATTGGAGGTTTTCTGGCATCCTCAAATCAGTCAATCAATCATTGTGCACCGGCCAATTCTGTGGAGAGTTCTGTCAAAGGCTTTTTCATAGTCCACAAATGCCATTAAAAGTGGATAGATGAGGGGTAGATGGAGATAGAGATAGAGATGGTTTGGTCATGTTCTTTGCACTCCCCAAAAAAGATTGGTTCACCAAACTTTAACTGGGCTCCACAAGGCCCCTCAAAGAGTTGTAAGACCAAGGTCTATATGGCTGAGGACTACGAAACGTGGAATAGGAGATGGTGAATGAAGAGTTATTGAATTAAAAGGTCAAAATAGAGACGACTGGTGAAATCTAACCGATTAGTCTTGAAGTAATTTCATTTACAATATAAGATTCCTTTCCAAGTGTAAGCTTAAGATATGTAAGCTGGAAATGAAGCAGAAAAGACACATACTTGTGCATCCCGCCAAGCCAATTGCCGTGACCTCACACCATAACTAATTCTAGGGCTTTCCTTTGAGTAAGCCCTAAGGAGGGGGGGAAGGTTATCCAGAATGGATAATTAGCACAGCTTGTACTTACACCTGGGTATTAGTAGTGGTGAAAGGGAGAGAGCTGAGTTCATTCAGCTCAGTAGAAAAGGAGAATTGATTATCCCCAATTCAAGTAGGTCCCGGCAAGGGACTGCGCATGGATGCACAGAGTATGCTAGAAAGTATATACTGCATAACTATACACCATAGTTTTCTGACTAGGGTATGTACTATACCATAGATGTACTGGCTATCGTATATAGCTATACAATAGACACGCCGGCAGGGTAGAAGTGACAGTCCACTGCTGTGATATGAATTAGGTGGAGCCGGCAGCCCGTCGACGTGTCGGAAGCACACCGGGCGCCGGCGAATCTCCGGTTGAGGGGGAACCCCTCCCAGCCATCAGTCTATGTGGTGGAGAAAGGGCGAAGCCTCAGGATGATGGCAGATCGCCGGCATGTCGGCGGCCCCCGGCAGTCAGCCGGGAACTGGCTTTAGGTACCCCAACCCTGACTTCAATCTATGAGACAGAGAGGAGACCAAGTCTAAGCTGACGGCTGTTGCCAGCAGAGTAGTGCGACAGTGGACCGGCACTGATTGAGATAGAGAGAAAGCATAGAAGAAGGAAGAGGGAAGGGCGGTAGCTCACTACCCTAACCTCGCCCTCCTCAAGAAGGAGAGTTCAATTGGAAGGGAGAGTATGGTCAAGCTTCCATCCAGCCGTAACAGACCTGGCAGTCGGCAGAGTAGCGGGGTGGCGGTCCAAGGGAGGACCAAAGAACACTCTTAAGATAGGGAGGTCTTCCGCCGGCCAACCGACCTGTCTTACGATATCCCATAGTTCAATTATATGCGGGAAGCCTAGCAGTTCGGACTAACCGACGAAAGGACCGGGCCAACCCCACAACCCGCCGGGACTCGGTCGAGTTGTAGGACGGTGGACAGAGGTGTGATGGCTAGGCCATCACCAAAGGACAGAGGGGGAGGGGAGAGGGTCCTGAGAAAGAGTGTAGGGGAAGGCGTGAGCTCTCCCCGGCACTCCAGTGGGGGGGGGGGGGTTCTGTTTCAGTACCGGCACTATCCCAGGTGTAGGAAGAATTCGTTCTCCAGCCTAGGGTAGGTTAGTAGTGAAAGAGTGGCATGATCGTGCCGTCCCAAACTATTAAGAAACTGAATCCCAGGGCCTGCCTAACCTAGGCTAGGGGGAAGCATATCCCCTAATCCGGAAAAGGCAGGTGTAGGACAAGTCGCTAGGCCACAGGGAGGAAGGGTTGTAACCCTACCAGGTGTGGCCTAGGGGGAAGGGCAGAGCCCCCCCCCCCCTTTTGCCGTCCAGCGGAAACCAAGAGGAAAGTTCATTCGCCTAATGGGGTAGCTGGGGGAAAACGAGTGATACTCTGAGGTTCTGTCCCAAACTCAAAGCTCATGAACTATGGCTATGGGTAGGGAAAGAAAATCCTAGCCTAACCTCACTTGAATGCGATTCAAGGTAAGGAGGGCTAGGATATAGCCTAGGCTACCTCAGAGGGAGGAGAGATTACCTAGATGCGAAGGTAACCGGGGAGGTGAGAAAGTTTACAAAAGCCTTAAGCGTTAGGTTAGGGGCAAGGGAGTCGACTACCAAGATCATCGAAACCCCTTGTATACTTCCTAGAAGGAGAAAAACATGTGCAATCACTGAATCTTATATGTATAAATGCCTAACATCTTCATTTCATAAATTAACACTAGGAACACTTATTATATCATGCATGAAAATAAACTAAAACGCCTAGGCTATCGAGCCTTGGGGCTAGGCTAGCAATTCTAGCGTCGTGAATTTGGCTAGCTACACTCGCCGGAAAACGAATTATCGGCATAATATATTTATTCCTAGCAATGAAGACTAAATAACTAATACTGATAATTAGTTATGAAACCGGGAAGGTTGTTCTAGCTAACTAAATAAAGCATGCGATGAGAACAACAGCGTCAACAGCGTCATGATGCCTCCGGTTAAGGCAACAGCTCCGCCACAAAACACGTTAGTTTAAGATAAAAAGGCGTTACTTTACGGCCAGAGCTGATTTATACTATACAAGAATATGGTACTCAACTTTCCAGAAGAAGGAGAGGCTGAAGATTGCGACATGATGAAACTAATAGCGAACAACTGGGAAAAAACACCTGGCCATAGACGCTACAAGCGAAGGAATGAGGAAGGCGCGCAACGGTGACGTCAACCAAGATGGCGGCCAACATGGCGGCGGTTATGACGTCACCGAGTACCGTAACAGTAACGGAGGAGGAGAACTTAGTAACGGCTCCTCCCATAACCTGCCACACTTCCCCCTCGAAGCGTAAACGCTATGAGGGATGCAGATAGCTATGTAGCGTG
>NC_090731.1:115636234-115652050 GCF_036898095.1 Palaemon carinicauda | reverse complement strand
AAGATAATCCCTTATATCCCACTGCGTTCTAATATATTACTCTCATCTACGCTAACCAACTTTTGGTTCAAACATTAATATTAAAACATAAATAAAATTAATTTTCTGTTGTCAGATGCTAAAGTAATAGTATAATTGCAGATAACAATTTAAGTATTCAGAATATCGTTGGATGCAAAAGCCTCATAATGTAGACACAAGTTCGTGTTTAGCTTACATTATACTGAGAGCGTCTCTTCTCCCTTTCTTCTCTTTTCCTTGGATGCACAAGAATTTCAATTACTGATTTAATTCTTTGGACCCATTCTCTATCCCCTTTCCCATAATACACACACACACACAAACACACACACACACACACACACATATATATATATATATATATGTGTGTGTGTGTGTGTGTGTGTGTGTGTTTAAAAATCTTAGTAAACTTAGTAAAAGTACTTTAAAGTTCTTGATTGTAGGAAACTGTTAAGCTAATCATGAATTTCATATCCAGAAACAGGAAACCAGATTTGGAATTAAAAGCGCTCCCTCTCTCTCTCTCTCTCTCTCTCTCTCTCTCTCTCTCTCTGCTGTTTCATGAGAAGTGGGAATGCTGTCTCTTATTTGGTTTTTGTCTCAAGGTTTTTCCTCTTCTAGAATTTGGTCTTATTTCATGAAGGGTCGGAAAAATGGGCGAAACCCTTTGGTCATTCAGGAGAAATACGAGACCTCAGGGCGCTTCTATTGGCTTAGAGTGTTCGGTTTCGACAGCATCCCCTTCAAGAGAGAGAGAGAGAGAGAGAGAGAGAGAGAGAGAGAGAGAGAGAGAATCAACTTTCATTATACTGCATATCCACATTCCTAACTAATCTCCATAGAGGGGTTGTATGGTCTTCAGCCTCTTGGTAGTCTTTTGAGAATATTTTTCTAATGTTTAAAATGATGCGCAGGATATTGACTGAAATCTTTCAAGCAAACACGATCATGGGTAAAGTACAGTAGTTGTGTATGTATGTGTTTTCGTTTCTGCTGGCGAGTTGGCTTCCATTTATTAGACACTCAGTGCGATCGTATAAAAGCTGATCATTGCGAATAAAAGGCAAAAGTAATGCTTCTTTTTATGGTTTTTATTATGCAGAGAGAGAGAGAGAGAGAGAGAGAGAGAGAGAGAGAGAGAGAGAGAGAGAGAGAGAGAGAGAGCGAGACCTTTTTATTACATTCCCATTCGGAATGGTAGCGGTCAGGGTTCAGGGAAATTGGTCAGATATTAGATTTAAGAACACAGGGAACACAGAAGGAAAGAGGCAGTTGCCATAGCTGTAGGGCTGTCCATTAGAATTGTCACTTTTTAAATGTGCAGATAGGTATCAAATGAAAGTTAATTTTTTTTTTTCAATTTATTTCTATCTTTTAACTCGTACATTTCTGTGAATTTCCCGATTTACCTTTCATTTGGAACTCTACTTGAGGATTTTTCTGTAGACGATCCCAGAGCGAGATTTTCCAACATCTTAGATCGGGTTCTAAATCATAAAACTCACTAACTTTATTAATGGTAATGAACTGGGGATGACAAAATTTAATGCACCATTTACCATTGATTAAGGACATTGAAGGTCTTGATTTTATGTATACACAAACACATAAACACACACGCACACACACACATATATATATATATATATATATATATATATATATATATATATATATATATATATATATATATATGTATATATATATGTATATATATATATATATATATATATATATATATATATATATATATATATATATATATATATATATATATATATATATTATATATATATATATATATACACGTTGTGTTTATGTTTATCAAATTTTTGTCATCCTAATAAGTATGAATTTTAAGTATTTAAAATATGGCTGGATACGAAAACGTAATATAAAAAGGAAGCCACGGTACTAGTGAGCAGGGTTAAAAGAATATTCTTTTAACCCTGCTAGTGAAAGAGTTCGTCGTGCTGTTGATAGGATTTAGGTGTATCTTGGAGTAGCTGATGCTATGAAAGCTTTCTGCATAGGGAATAGATTCCTTTTGCTTTAGCTATAATTGTGATGGTGACCATTGCGTTGTTGTTTCTTTCCCTGTAACATCGTCCTGTTTGGGGGAAATATTGCATGCACTCTAGTTTAGAGGGTCGAATACTGGCCTCACCTGCATAAAGGACCTGGGTTTGATTTCCCAGCGAAGAAGTAGCTTGAGCTCATTGTGTATTTGTCAGTTTGTGCAGGGACTTATAATAGTGAAGCTATATAAGAGGTTTATGAATTTGGCCATTCGATTTGTGTACAGTAGTAGCTATGCTCTGATATTTCCTTTTTAATGTTTAAACACAACCTTCAATTAAGCAGTTTTTTTTTTCTAATATAAGTTTTCAAATGATAAGATTAAAAATAAAAACTGTAACTATATATAGCGGGCGAAAAATTTTAACAATTCATATAAACTCATGAAGGGAGAACGAATTATTCACTTGCGTTGCTTCATTCTTTTTTTTCGCAGAGGGGAGGAAGAAGACACAGCTCAACAAAGCAACTTGGAGTCTATCACCTTTATCCCCAGACATTGTTCTAAATAAGTAAATAAGCTTGAGCTCGACTCGGCAGTTTAGTCAGCCTTAATGGTCCCAACTTCAAGATAATTATGAGAATCTAAACAAAAATAATGTTTGGTAATCGTAATGTATATATCTCTGTGGATAAGTTGTTTACGTCAATGTATTGTTCTTAGTGCGTCGTTGCACCTTGCACACAGGTGACCCATTCTGAAGATTTTCATGATTTAGATGTACTGAGTTGACAAAATAATTAATGAACATGTGATATTACGAATCCTTCTACTACCACTTTGTCTTTCATTTTCAGCGAATTCTTAAGTTTTAGTTGAAGCTTGTTTAGTGATTTCAATTTTTTTAATCTTTTTCTCTCCTGATGATTTCCATGCAAACCTTTTTCATCACGTCTTGCTGTATTGAAGTCGGTGATGGCCCCGTGTGCCTATTTACCGCCATCGCCTATCTTTTCACTTGTTCTCTTTTTCGTCTTTTGGTAAGTGAGGAAGAAAAGGAAGAGGTGATGTGAGGGAAGGAAGAGGGAAGGACGTGGTTGTGTGAGGGGAGGGGTCGGGGAAGTAGAGGCAGCATTACGACGGTATAAGACGAGACATCTCGACCAGTATACGACCCTTTTGGGGGTACGTTTTTGAATTCCCTGTGTCCTCGCATACACTTTAGTGGTTCGTCCACCCCTTGCCATTATGCCCTCAACCATGTTGCACGTTTATCTTCTAACTGGCTTCTCTCCTTCGCCAAAATTTTCCTTCGTTTATTTTGCAAAGTGTTTTAGTCTCCCTTTTCGTCCTTTACTTTTCTTTCCTCTCCCTCTCTAATCAGCTACGTCTTATTGTGCGCTTTCATTTTTTAACTCTTTAGATGAAAAATAAAAAGTCTATTTCCTCTTTTTTTTTTGCAGAAGTCGATTTAGAATTATACAGTACGTAGGCTCACCATTCATCTTCATGGGTGTCACATAGCTGTGACAAGGGAATTTCATGTATAACATTTTTCACCCTTTTCATGGGCGCCGTGTCCACTTCACTTTTTGTATGCTCGCTTGGTAACCGTGAAGCTTGTGGTTAGTTTAGAAAATTATATATATAAAAAAAATGATGAAAGGGAAGCTAGTGAAGCAATAAGTTTATTTCATTCTTGTTTCCTACCTTTTCTGATGACCTACTTTATTCATGTAGGTCACACACACACACACACACACACATATATATATATATATATATATCCATATATATATATATATATGGATATATATATATATATATATATATATGTATATGTGTGTGTGTGTGTGTGTGTGCGTAGACGTGATATTGTTTTTGAATCTGTGCAATGCATGGTGCTATAATTATATAAAATTCTACAACATTTACATGTGTACGAGTGTGTTTGTACGCAAACAGTATGTAAAAATGTCCCTTATCATACGCACCAACAAAGTAGAAGCGAACTCATCAAAAACTCGCACGCGCACTTTTCCCTAACTTGATGTTCAGCTTGATGCAAACTGCATTAGTAATTAACTGTCAGCTGTAAATTTTTAAGTGACAGTAAATGGGGTCGTCGATGGAGTCCCAGTGACCCCAGAAAATGTGGAATTTTCTCTCGATATTTTTTTCCGATGGAAACTTTCGGCGCTCATTGGTAATTGAAAATCCTTGCTCGATAATGATGGTCGTGCAAAATGAAAAGCTGAACTTTAGAATGTAACTTTCCAGTGAGCTGAATTGTATTCGCCAATAGCTCTTGGAAAATATAAAAGTTAATAGACATTTTTGGGGGTCGTTTGTATCAGGGTGCTTTTGACGATTGCTTTGAACATTTCTTTTGTACACTTTGCTCGTTTTATCAGCCCTAAATACATTGAATAGAATTGTTTATATAATCATCCAAACTATAAGTAGATAAAGCTTAGTTCTTATTAAAACCTTCTTTGTACAGAAATATGTTATTTTGATTGTTTATTACTTTTCTTGTAGTGTATTTATTTCCTTATTTCCTTTCCTCACTGGGCTGTTTTTTCCCGGTTTGAGCCCTTGTGCTTATAGCATCCAGCTTTTCCAACTAAGATGGTAGCCTAACTAGTAATAATAATAATGATGATGATAATAATAATAATAATAATAATAATAATAATAATAATAATAATAATATTAATAATAATAATAAAGTTTTTCTTTGGTCATTACACTGCTTGATAATAATAATAATAATAATAAAAATAATAATAATAATAATAATAAAAATAATAATAATAATAATAATAATAATAATAATAATAATAATAATAATAATAATAATAATAACGTTTTTCTTCGGTTATTACAGTGCTTATAATTTTCAGCGCCAGTTATCGATTTAATTGTTAATTGATATCATTACCGAGACTTTCACAGAAGCAGTAAATTCTCTGGTAATGATTTGCTTTTTTCTGTTATGACACTTTTTTTTCATTCATCCCACTTTTCCGGCCCCGATCAGGGAATCCAAATCCTCAGGTGTTAAAAAGTCTTTTCTGAATCATTAGCTCTTTTTTAAAGTTAACTTTGCAGCTTACAGTTTTCTATTTTATCTTCTTCAGCTTCTAAATTGGAAGCTCAGATCTTCAAAGAATTAGTTCGGGACAAGGAAAAATCTAGTCGAGTTTTACCTTAATCCTCTTCAAATTTTTTTTTATTACTTCTGTAGTGATTTCCCCTTCTCTGTATATCTGTTTTTTTCTGTTATCATATATTTTTTTATCTTTCATCAATTACCAATTAACATGACTCTCTCTCTCTCTCTCTCTCTCTCTCTCTCTCTCTCTCTCTCTCTCGTGTCTATATATATCATAGTCTTTGGGAGGTTCCGCCTTGGGCTCTGATCCCAAGGTCGTTAAGAGAATCCAGACTTTAATGTATTAATATATATGGCTTATTTGAAATATATATATATATATATATATATATATATAGTGCATGCATATATACAGGGAAATATATAGGTAGATACTGTTTCCCAGTTTGCCTGTTTATCGCATATCTGTCTTTCTTATGTCTACGGGTTTGTCAGGTTCGTATCATAATTAATTTGATGCACATTATCCTCTCGGTAAATACTTTCGAGATATTTGCCTCAATGATATAAAAATACAACAAAGTTGTAATTCTAGCATGTGAATGATGGATCAACCTCCCTCCTTTAGCAGAAAACTTCATCTTCATGCTCCTATAAGGAAACCTCTATATCAAGACGAACTCTCTTAACCCTTTCACTGTCGTTGGTGACGATCAAAATTTGGAAAAGGAAACATCTTTTTGAGAGCTTTCCAATTGATAGCAATAAACTAGGGTTTGTGTGGTCTTGAATAATTTTGCTACATCGCAAGTTTTGTGTAATTCACTACTGACAGTGAAAGGGTCAGGTCCTTCCTGGATAATAAGGTCCCATGCTTTCCAGTACCTCTTAGATCCACATATTCATCACATGTTAAGTAGTCCTCTCAAAATATTACTAGGTAAGAGGAAAGTATATAAAGTACAATCCTCGGACGTATCCCATCTACGTATCTCGTATCTCATCCTTTCAAATAATTTGTTTCCGAATATACTTCGCAAGTAGTTCATCTCAGCAGCCTTAGCTTCATCCTTTTCTTTCTTATTCAGCATCCTTACTTTAGTTCCATAAAGGAGTGCTAGCTTACCGATCCTTCATACAATCCAACCATCGTTTCTATAGACAAACTCTGTAACCTTCAAATACTCTGAATACTCACCCCATATATGCTCTTTGTAACCCTCAAATACTCTGAATACTCACCCCATATATGCTCTTACCTTTTTTCGATATATTTACTCCAAAATAACTCTAAAAATAGACTTTCATTGTTTGTATCCATGTTCTCTTGGTTTTCCTTTTTCTTTTTCAATCATTTAATTTTCCTATTTGTTCTGTTAGTTTTCTCTGCGTTTGTCAATATCGCTGCCAGATATTTTGAATGAATGCTCTTTTCCTTGCTTTTTCGTGCTCTCTATCCCCTTCTTCCTCTCTCATTGCACCTTTCGTTTCCTCTTGCACCGTGATCCGATATAGTTCCGACAGTCATTCAGTCTAGAAGGAAAAGGAAATAAAGAAAAAAAAAAAAGTCGGGTCAAAGAAGGTGATTGCCTCCAATCAAATAAGGCTTTCTTTCCCGTCGACTTTTCATTTTGTCCACCTCATCTTTTACTTACTCTGATCTCTTTCCCTTTCGTTCAGCCTTCCTCATTCCTTCCTCTACTCTCCTACACCCTTTCGTTTGCTACCACCGGTGTCTCTTCTTCTTATCCATGTGGTTGGTTCCTCAGTCGACCACCGGGGCCTCTCTTTGCGAAATTACATTACACCGACTTCTGGGCGAAGGAAAGACTGCTGCTGCCTCCAGAAGGCCAGTATCCGAGGAGGCTGAGCCGGGAGACCCTGCAGGTATTCAGCTCTCGTGAATATTTCAGATGATTTTGTAAAGACTTATGAATTACGCACAAACACAGTTGGTCACCAGTAAATATATTACAGTACTATGACGGTTGGCCTTGTGTCTAAATATTATTATGATTATTATTACAATTATTATTATTATTATTATTATTATTAGTATTGTTGTTGTTGTTGTTGTTGTTGTTGTTGTTGTTGTTGTTGTTATAAATGCTCAAATTTCGACCGGGTAGCATACAATAAACAGGGTGCCTTGAGAAAGTAATATATATTATAAACATTATTATTTGACAACAAACTGATATAGGCTAAACCTGATCTTCTTGATACGTAAAGCTTTGAAAAGTCTATAATATGAAAATTAAACAGACATTAAGCCTAATGAATAAAGAGTAGAAAGCACTGAAAACATAGCAGTACATTGTGTTCTCTTTTTTTCTTTGAGTGCAAATGTGACTGTGCATCATTGGTTGGGCTGCGACAGGGGAACACCAGTTACCGATTTTCTGCCAAGTATCGTTGCACCTGTTCCTCTCTTTGTTGAACTTGTTACCTGGTAAGGTGTCCAAGGAATTGACTTGGGTGGACTCCTCTCTCTCTCTCTCTCTCTCTCTCTCTCTCTCTCTCTCTCTCTCTCTCTCTCTCTCTCTCTCTCTCTCTCTCTCTCTCATTTGTATTCTGTTTTTGTCTTGTGACCTTTTTTGATGTCTGACTGGGTATCTCCCCTCCTCCCCTTCATTCCCAGGCAGAGTAGAACAGACTTTATGATGAATTGTTTTTTTAAGGAAATTTTGTATTTTACTTTTTTATTCTTTTTATAAGAAATTTCTTCATACTTCTTTTTCTTGGAATTTCTTCACCATTTATATCTGTGTCAAGTCCAGTAGTTGGTCTTGGCAGAATTGTTGAAATAACTTTTTATTATTGTTCATTTGATTCTGTAATTGTGACAGTTATTTCGAGGATAAACTGCATTCAAATTGGCTAAGCTTTTATATTTACTTGATCCTATTCAGTTAGACGCGAGTTGTGTACTTTTTGTTAGACTATAGAATTTTAAGCACATAATATATCTCTGTTTGTGTTGGAGTTTAATTATACAAAGGTTTTACAATACCTTCTAGTCATTTTTTCAGGCAATTAGAGTCAGTAGCCATCATATTTCAGTATTTCGGCTGAAACATTCCTATGGTGATATTTGTCTATTGTATAGTACTGTATTAAAAGAAATTGTAATAGTGGGATATTTATTAATAGTATATACATTAAGCATTCTTTTATAAAGAAACTATGTTTGAATAGAGGCCTGTGTATGTTCCCTGATAGAGGGAACTGCCGCTTCCCCATTCACGATGTCTGTCGTGTTATCTTTTCCTCCTCTTTTTATTCCTTTATAGGCTACAGCACCTGCAACAGGTGCATCGTCTGTTTGTCTCTTTTGATGTGTATGAGTTTTATAGAAGCGTGTTTAATTTCCTAAGTGTGATGATTCCCGTGTACGTCGACTTTCGATGCCCTGTAATCTTGTAATGTACATGTCTATATTTCAGTGTGTATGTGCGTGTATGTCTGTGTATGCACTTGAAAAGTCTCAGCTGCAGTGGCGTGGTGGTCGACACTTTAGTACGGTGGGTGGCGTTTTCCAGCAGTGGTCTGGAAGCTGTGAGGACCGAAAAAGAGAGAGAGAGAGAGAGAGAGAGAGAGAGAGAGAGAGAGAGAGAGAGAGAGAGAGAGGGGGGGGGGGGGCGTTGTAGGGCCTGCTGGCTGGCGGGGTGTATGTGTATGTGTGTGTGCGCGCGTGTATGTGTCGGAAGCTTCTTTCCCAGCCTCTGCTCTTCCTCGCCCAGGCCGAAAGAGGAAGGACCTCGCATATATCGCTCTTTACTCCTGCCCACTTACCTTATATATCTATATGTATTATATAATCCCCGGCAGTCCCCCTTCTTCCATTGTCTCTCCGAGTGCTCCCGTATCACTTTTTAGCCGCCGTTTCGCTGGCGAGAGAAAGGGGCTCGCCGGAGAAGAAAATGCGAGTCGTAGACGGAAACGATAAACTATCGCTAATATCCGGACATATCGACATTCAATTCAGTGCCATTTATCTGTGGCTCCTTTTCTGTGGGGCTTCGACGGGGAATTTGTGGTGTTTGTTTGTCGCCTCCTCCAGGCGCTTCGTGCAACGGAACTGAAAAGAATATGGTGGCTGTGAAAAGTACCTAAGGAAACTCTGCCGATTAATCTTTTGAATATGTTGAAGTGGTGACAAGATCACTAATTGTGATCAGTAATGATTAATTATATGCTGATGATTCTAGTTTCTGGATAGTACGTTGTTGAACAATATCATACTAAATTACTTTTCGCGGGATAGTTTTAAATTATTCAACATTTCCGTATATATTGGATGCTGATGGATCTGAAGTGCAAGTAGTTTCTGGAAATTTTGTTTTTATTCGTGTTCGGAAAAAAAAAAAAAGGGTTATAATTCCTGCTACTTTACATTTCATGACAAAATCTTTAAAAATTGTGCTCAGTTTTTTCGTATGAAAAATAAGTTTGATTATTTGAATTTTTATTGAATTCATAGAGAACAAAGATAAGAACAAGGCAGGTAGATGACTTGGGGCAATTATTAATTTTTACTGAAGATATTACGAGAGGTGTGACTTTTCTTAAAGTGACTAAACACGGTTTTGTGGTGCATGAGTGAAAGCAGTAAGTCGGCTGAATTCTGCTATCAAGCAAAAGTGAAAATTTAATCAAATTCGTCAATTCTATAAACATCAAGAGGATGACTTGAAAAAGAAGTTTGAAATTAGAAAATTACTTGCAGTTATCCTGCTTTTAAATGTTTTGGGCCGAAACTGTAAAGGCAGGTCAGCGAATTGTGTTTACTCAGTAAAGCCATTTAAAACCCGTAATAAATGTCAGCTGGTTGAATAGAAAATGATACTATAGTTTCGTAAAGTTCAAATTTCATTATCATTAGGAACCATAAACAATTTTGCTTCTGGAGAAAGAGTTTTCGTTAGGTCCTGAATGTAAGACATTAGGTCACTCATTTGATCTGCCTGAGATAGATGTCTAAGAAAAGGAATGTTTATATGTCTCATGAAAACCTGAATGATAGAAAGATTAAGAAGTTTTGCCGATTAAAATTATGATTGTTTTTACTGTGATACGATTCACAATATTTATGCAAAGCATTAATAGTGTGAATTTTTGTGATATACGATTCAGGTAATTTCAATATACATGATACTTATACTAAAATCATTCATGAAACTTATACTAAAATAATTCATTTCAAGGAAGTTTGAAAAATACGAAATGTACTGTACATAAATTGAACCATTTTGATGAAGTTTATGATTTTTTAATGACACCTTAAACAAGATTAAAAAAGAATTAACACAAGATAACTTTGTCCGCAAAAAGATATTACATTTATGGCTTAGCATCTGAAAATTTATTTATCGTTCAATATAAAAAAAAGAAAACTATTTTCGATCTTTCAAGACTATTTTACTACAAAGGAGCGTTTATTGTTGAAAATACACCCGAAAAATCATAGAGGTATCGGTTCAACTTGTAGAAAATAGTTTGCAGTCAAGGAATTTTTTATATCCGAAATATATTAACACATTTTTTATTATGAGATTTTAAAAGTATAAAGAAACTATTGAAGCAGCCTGATACCTCTTACTCCATTTTCAAATTTTCGTGCATTAAGGGATTATGAAAAACGTCCCAAATACCTTAAAGGGAACGGGATTATGTGTGAAGTTCCCAGCTGCAATGTATCATTTAATCAATAACTATATTGCATTTATGAAGTTAATTGCAACGACCTTCCTTTGGTGCTGCTTTTCTAGAATGGTGCTCCTCTTGATATAAGTGCCGCATAAAACAATTCGCTTCCTTTAACAGTATAAACCTGCCCAACCTTCATCCATCACAAATATTCTGACTGTCGTGCAATAGGGCATTCGAAAATGCTATATATTTTTAGATACATAATAATTACATAAAAATGAAAGTCTATGTTTGTGAGAATTGCAAGTTTTCGAAAGAAATATTAATTTTCCCGAAAGTTGATTCTCCTACATATCTATACGCATTTTATACATCTTTACTATAATGGCGATGGATGCATAAGTTGAAAAGCTTAATTTGAATCCGGAACAGGTGACACTATTGGTCTCTTCTTAATTTCATCTGATAACATCGAAAGCAACTGGTACCGCTGCATCAAGAAACTGGTAACAGACAAACTTGTACGGCCGATCTTCCAATAGAGTTATTCCGTCAAATTTACGCTGACTTGAATATTACTGATGGCAAATGAAAAACGAACCATTACTGAACCGTTAAGGAGAAGTTTGCACAAGTTTACACTGTGAAGGGCGGGAATAAAATGCATCAACGAGTGAAGCTTGGCCGCGGTTTGCGTGTTCGGGAACTATTAGGAAAACTTGCGGGATCTTCTCGAAAGGAGGAAAGAGACGGCCTACGCCACTTCGCAGATTTCAGTTTCGGAAAAAGAGGTCCTTGAAGGGAGAGGCTAAAGCTCATCGGGGACATCAAAATTGGAAGACGATGAGGAGGTGGAACAAAAAGAAGGATGGAGGACTCCTGAGACAGTAAGTATCTCTCTCTCTCTCTCTCTCTCTCTCTCTCTCTCTCTCTCTCTCTCTCTATTGTATAACATATGAACTTGTAAACTCTTTATAAGATTTTAATGAAATGGTGTGTTCTTTTAGTTTTTTTTTATATATATAATTTCCTCAGACATAAAATTCACATTATTATTATTATTATTATTATTATTATTATTATTATTAGCTAAGCTACAACCATAGTCGTAATAGCAGAATGCTATAAGCCCTAGAGCTTATGTCTATTGTGTATTGAATTTGATAAATATTGCATATTTTTCTATGCAGGACACATTAAAAGTCAAAATATTAAACGTAAACCCAATAGGAACACCATGAAACCTCACATATTTCCTTCTGGAAATATTCGTCCTCACCGCATGGATATTAAATATCTCTCGAACCTTACCGCGCAAGATCTATATATAAAGTCAGATATATTTTGATTTCTGTTACATAAAATATGAAAACTGTAGTGGACTAAAGTTATCCATTTTGTATCAAAAGTATAAATAAACTCTCTTTTGTTAACGTGAAAGATACATTTGTTTCAAAACCCCCATGTTAGTATGGATTAAATAATGATATATGTCATTAGCATATCCAGCTGTTTTATCCTTCTACGTAGAAAAATTCTTTGTGAGAAATATAAACACAACATGGAAATTACAAGTGCAAAGGAAAGGTTTGAAATTACATGTAATCGCAATAAAAGATTTCCTTTGGTTTCATTAGTAACGTATAAGAGTTCGGGAAAGAGAGCAAAAATTTGGAGGAAAACTCGAGTTGGGGAAAGAATGAAAATTTTGCGTTCCACGAATGACTGTAAAGGAAAGAGAGAAAAAATCATGATCAGCCGAAGGGAAATTTAGAGTCAAGAAAAAAAATATGTGTAACATTCTTTCATCATAGACTCCGTCATCTGGTTGGTTTACGTTTGAGTAAATTCGCCAAACCAATCAATACTCAACAAAGACAGCCTATTTAGTGGGCGAAGAGACTTGGGGGCTAAAAGGAAAAGGATATTCTGCAGGGAAGCTGGCGATCGCTTCGCTGCCAGGATTTGTAAGAGAAGGGAAGGATCTTATTTAACAGGATTATAGGATTTGGAGAGCTTGAGGGAAAGGTAATACTGCGCGATTTAGAAAGACAATTGGCAATCAGATCGAAGAATTCCTTGCTGAACTTCCTCGGCTGTCCCCCCACCCGGGCCAAGCGCCATTATTACGGTCAAATTGCTGTTTTACATAACAATTGTCCCCAATGTTTAAATGAGCTTATCGTAGCTGCTTCGGTCATTATGGCATTATGTGGATTTAATGAAATAGAGAGTTCCCTAAGGAAGCTGTCTTGCTAGATTTGGTTTTACTCTGCACACCATGTCCTGAATATTTTCAAACTTTACCCAACTAAACCTTTGTTGAAAGATTTCTAACTTTTCTGTTTTCAAATGGATTGCAATGTTGTGAAACATCGCATGTGTCGTCGAATTCCATAAAAATCTTGAAAAACAGTTAGGACACCCTACAGATAGAATAAGAAATGGATTCATTCATCATGGTGTTGGCATTAGGTACACTTATTTGCACTAGAACGGATTGACAATATGTTTTTATTCATATTTTTTTCCTACCAATTCCATTTAGCAATCTACTGAAATTTCTCAAGACATTTAGAGATGCCTTGGAGATTAATGGTACCTGATAATTAACAGGGGTATTCTTTCGATGTTTGTTTTAGCATCGTTTGGCCTTCATATGATTTTCTTGATTTTTTGTCAAGCTTCTGGTACAGTTGGCTTCATTAATTCCGGTACACGTCATGGGAAGCTAAGGTGACGACACTGTACAATAATTTGTACAATAATTAATGAAGCCATCTGTACAAATAAAGCCAAAGGAGTTATTGACCTTTGTCACATATTTTCCAGCGAAGTATTGCTTACAAAAACTATTCGAATACTGATTGAATTGCTATTTTGTGCAGTTATTCTATTTTCTTTTAGTGGAAGAACACTCTTTGATATTTACTTCCATTTCCAAGAGGATGATGAACCTAGAGTGATGGAACGTGTTTTTTTTTCTTTTCATCTAATTTAGACTAATGGTGGTCGAACTAATGAAGCCGGCGACAATTTAAAAGGTTCATTTTTTGGAGAGTCCAACTAAAAGACACACTCTCTCTCTCTCTCTCTCTCTCTCTCTCTCTCTCTCTCTCTATGTTGCTTTCATCATGTAACATTTTCGTGCGTATTAGAAATAAGATTTTTTTTTTTCATTCAGACTCTTTTAATAGATGTGGAAGTTGATCATTTCTATTTATGATTCGTAAAACAATCATAAATAGAAAGAAAAATTTCAAGCATTGCGTTTTGCAACGTAAGTTTGAATTTTAAGATATTCATAGATCTGTGAAAATGCTTGAAAATTCCACGTTGGTATGCATCAGCTCTGCTATGCAGACAAGATATAATAAATCATATTTTTCTTATCCAAAATGCAATTCTTTTAGATCCAAAAGAGTCACATGTAAGACTTGAATGCAACGAAAATTTCAACAGAAAAGGAAATCTTGTGGTATAAATTATATGATTCTCTCTCTCTCTCTCTCTCTCTCTCTCTCTCTCTCTCTCTCTCTCTCTCCTGTTCCAAGGAACTGAAAAACGAAATATATTTAAGAGTCTGGTGGCGTTATGTGCTCAGCAAGGTGAATAGAATGTTGGAGGGAAATGAGGATAGAATATTGAATGTCATTGGAATTTGCATACCAAATAGAAATGTATTTTCCATGTTAGTGGAATTCAAAGTTGTTCGTAATGCTAAGGGCTGTTCTGGACTCCCTTTGTATTTTTATTTTTCGCCGAGATGAATATCCAAGCGATTAATGCTCAGCGATGGGGAAGAAGTCGGGAGATCGCTGGACTCGAATATAGAAACTTAGAAGTTCTTGCAATGAACAGCAGAGTGGAGGTAATGTGGAGTCGCTTTTTTAAAAGAACCAAAGGTAACGAGGGCTGATGCTAGTTTCCTTTTAGCGGGGGAATACATTTTAGAGAGGTAAAGAAATGCTCCAATTTATCCAGCTCTTGGTCACGGGAAAGGGTTTAAATTGACTCTGTCTCTAATCAATTCAAGTTGAAAGCGAGTTTCTCTCTTACCGCTACTTTGACGTGCCTTTTAAGGTATAACTTGATTACACACATTTGAATCTTCATCACATTGTAAAAAGTGTAAATTCTATATTTCTTTTTTCTATTTCACAAAATATACGATTATTTTTCATTTGAGACATACAAAACTTTTAATCGTTGTCAGACAAACCAAACGGGCTATACCTAGCAGCCTGGCATTTTTCATTCAATAGATTTCAAGTCGTATGGTCATTGCAGGGGTGTTTGGGGCAATGCTCTTGCATTGCAAAAGAGACGAGTTGGTCTTAGAGGTGGGAGGAATCCTCCTGTCCCCATCACAACCCAACATGCCTCCCCCCCCCCCAACCTCCTCACACGACCTCACCCCTACAATAAACCGTCTAACGACTCCCCGGAATCACCGACCACTAACATTTATGGGGTCATCTTAGGCCTCTGCTTTCTTAACGGGCCCGAGTTCGTTTTGGGTGGAAGCAGATATCTACTGTAGATGTAACGGCTTGATAAAGCAATAAACCTAAAAGTTTCCTTCCAGTTTCACGATGAATTGATATTATTTTGACTGTAAGAAAACGTAGTTAGAGAACTTAACTGATACTCCATTATGACGACGAAGGGTGTTTAGATTCGAGTGCATGCACGTAGACACTTATACATTAGGTCCATCAAGTATACACTTTTTATAAGTTGTCATACTTTGTAAAGGAATACAATGCTTGTGCACTGATATCTTCTTGTGTGAATTACATTAAATAGGTAACTTATCGGCCTTGATTGAGGAGAGAATATGGGATATGGGAAGCTTAGTCCCACAGAAAACACCCGATCCACAATAGTAGTGAACAAATGTTATAGAAATTGGTTCGCAGAAATCAAGATGATTTTCAATTCCATTATGATCCGTCGATAAGACTGTTATCTTTCGTTCTCTTAAATCCTAATGAAAATGTAA
>NC_090731.1:115621234-115623734 GCF_036898095.1 Palaemon carinicauda | reverse complement strand
GTTCCTACCATTTGCCGCTATCGTTGAGACAGATTAAATTTTTTTTGATGAATTTATAATAGGATATTTTTTTTTTTTTTATTAATTCCAAGGGTATGATATATTTTCACCCTAGGTAGAGGCTTTCTAGTGGATGATACATTTAATGAATTCATTTCAGCTTAGCCCTTTTTTGTCTTTTAAACTGTTACATTTATATCAGTTTTGGAAACTACGTAATTTTCAACTTTTTAATCACCAAAAAATAGTCAACTACCCCAGGATTAATATCTTCCATGTCTAGCCATAAATATTTGTCATTTTATAAATGTTTGGCATTTAATTATGAAATTGTTAGCTCTTATGTTATGATCCATTCTAACCTTTCTTTCTCAGCATTTTCATTTTTTATATCAACATTCGTTTGGGTGACGTGAATCTATCATTATTCAATGTTTCTTTAAACTACAGTATTGTAATCAATCTACAAGATGTAGTCTTCTCCTTTTTCTTTGTATTTCATGTACACAATTGTCTACTTGTATTCTCTATCTACTGTATGTTCAGGATCTCATGTTTAAAACACTGAACATATTGCCTCGTCTACTGTAATGTTTTCCTTGAGCATTACCCATTGCTTCATTGTAACGCACTGGTAGTAATGTCTTCATTCCTGTAAGATTTTCGAAAAATTATTTCACTAGTGTTCCACTCGCCTCCGTCACTCTGGCTCTGGTCATTTCCCATCCATTTTTATTCCTTTTTTGTCACCTCTCCAGAACCTGCACGCGTCATTTCACCCAGAAGTGAAATTATTAAGCTTGCAGTTAGATAGGTAGACTAACATTTCTCTCTCTCTCTCTCTCTCTCTCTCTCTCTCTCTCTCTCTCTCTCTCTCTCTCTCTCTCTCTCTCTCTCTCTTATGATTTAGCTGTGATTTTTCTTTCTCATTGTTACCGTAACTGAAACTATTATATTTTGTGGATTGAAGTGTGTTTTTGATTCGTTTAGGAGCAGTATTTGTATTTTTTATTCATGTGATATATCTTTAATAGTTATTCTATTTCCAAGATGTTCAGCTTTCCACAGAGAATATCAAGCATATCTTCCAAGTTCACTTTAAACCCTTAATGGTCTCTTAATTCAAATATAATGCCATGCAATTGAATAGTGCTAATTATTACAGCTTATTTTTCTAATGTAAAAAAAAATTGACTTGATTCCATCAAAATGTTTAATACGGTTGCATCAAAGGATGCATTATACCGAGTATAAACAGATTAGCCGTATTTCAGTGATATTTGCACAATGAATGGTGTTTTTTTTTTTTTTTCTTGCTTAGTCTCCATAAAGGTGAACAGTAAGGTTCGCGCTCTGCCACACCACCTGAAAGCTTCCTCTTTAACTTGCCTTGACGTTTCTTTCGGTCTCTTCGTTTACAGACTGACTTTATGAAACTTCAACTTGGCTTCTCTTGCTATATCATTTCGCATCAGTCTTGGTTTTATTGAATTTCGAACAGGGACTCAACTTTAGAAACTCTCTTAACTTTTTAAAACTCAGAGGAGTATTTCTGACTTCTGAGGGCTCTCTCTCTCTCTTTCTCTGCGCATTTCCAAGATTATATTTTCAGATTGCCAGATATATTTCGAAATCAGTAAGACTGATGATACGAGTTAGTAAAATGTGTTATTTATCAAAGATCAATTCTGATTTATGGGTTAGTTAATAATGCTTAATCATTCTTAATTTATTTAAGTATATTATAAGCACCTTTTTTTTCCCTTGTGATTTCTCGTCCATTAGGGACGGATATCTTGATAAATCTTTGAAGAGCTGGCAGTGGTATATTCGACTGCTCACGGACTTCCACATTTAACGATGACCTCGGTCGTGGTCTCGGCGTGGTATAGTCGTTATGGTCGAATGTTGATGGGAAATCAATTTAAATTCGACCGTGAAGTATACTGTTGAGGCATTTTACTGCTTGTTTATGATTTGTTGCTTTCTCGATGACGAAGTTTCTTTAAGCTTTCTTCTCGTCGTTTTATTCTATAACCATGAGTCAATTAGTTAAGTTCCTTGCAATAGTTGCAGATGGACATAACTATCAGGTAATACATAGATACATACATACATGTATTTTTTCCGTAATTTCCTTTCAGGCTTTATTACCTATTAAACTAGTGTTTTCTTTTTCTGTTCGGCAAGTAACCTTAATAAATCTGGGGAACTCACGAGTTTCATTTTGTACGAAGTCGTTTCCCCAGCAATTTTGTTTATATTCTCCAAAACTGATATTTTTTTATGATTTTGGTTTTTTCAACTTCCAAATCCTTTATCAAATAAATTTCTCACTTCGTCCTTGTCGTTGCACTTAATCAAAACCCTTGATGTTTTCTTTCTCCCAAATTGTATTAATTCACCACATTCTTTTCTTTGACCAGTATCCTTTTGCATATATTTCAACAGATTTCTTGAAAATTGCTCACATTTTATGGAGTTTTAAATGTAACATTTA
>NC_090731.1:115572598-115605098 GCF_036898095.1 Palaemon carinicauda | reverse complement strand
AAAATAGCATCCGTATTTCATTTTAGCTTTTATGCTACAGTATATATACCCCCCATAGAGGCAACAACCCCGAGTAGCTCCTTTACTTGGGAGTTTTATAGTAGTTTATAGGTAGTATCCCTTTTATTGCCCTCTTTTGCTGTAAATGATTATTGTTATTTTTTGTTGTTTGCTACTATTATGGGAATTGACCTAGGAAGTGTTTCGTGGAATTGATGGGGGTATTTGTACTTGCAAACATTAAATGCCTTCTGGCTTGTAAAGAACTTTTTTCTCAAACCTTGGCAATTGCCATGAACCTGTTCTTATGTTTTTCCAATGTAGGGTCGAGATCTTTTGCTTGTGGGCACAGTAAGGCGTTCATTCTTTTTTCTGAGAATTTTGTTTTAGTAGCAAGATTTTACTCCTTTTCTTCTTTTATATTCAACGTAACATAATGGCATTTTTTCTTTTGAGACTTAATTTCCCGTAGAATAGTTTTTTCGGTGGTTGAATAAGACTGATTTTACACAATAATATTAGTAAAGTGAATATTGAAGGGTCTCACATGCTGTATATACTCTCCTTGTGATTTTGCCCATGTAACTTCATCTAAAATTGAAATATTCCCCCTTGCTTTATTGAGGAGACATAATGTGTGTAATTCTCACCTTGTAAGGTCTTTATTACACATCATTGTAGAACCTAACCAGTCATCTAATCAAAGATCTTATTACGGAATTAATGAAAAGTCCGTGGTAGCTAAGCAATCATCATAAATGAATTATAGCCAAGAATTTTATCAACATGCATTATTAAGAGGAGATTGGAGTGTTTCTCGGTTGCTGTCTTGAATATTGCAGTCCCTTCTATTTGCATATGATTATATTTCTTGTTTTTTTATAGAACTGGGTTGTTTATTAGATTTTTATATAAAGTAAATTCAGTAAATGCCTCCTACGCAAACAACGAAAGTTATTGGAAATCATATCCCTTTTTATAGCAAGTTTTCGCTTGCATATTGAAATATTCAGTTATTAAAACAATACTATAATGCTATTTGTTTATATACGCGATTCTGTAATATGCAAAACTTTCATCCATTTTTTTTCCTTTACTGAGCGAGGCTGAACACGCACAGTATATAGAACATTCCATTCTGTATTGGTTTTTGTGTGAAGGCTTTTTTTTGGGGGGGGGGGAGGAAAGGATTTTCAGGTTTTATTTTCTTTATCATTATTTCTTCTTGTGCATCGGGTGCGATATGTTATATTATAAATCGTTGACAAATAATTGAGATCCTCCATGGTCGAAACCAATATTTTGTTTGATGAATATAATCCATTGGATGTTGCTGAAGTCGAGAATATTAAAAATCTATTTCTCTCTCTCTCTCTCTCTCTCTCTCTCTCTCTCTCTCTCTCTCTCTCTCTCTCTCTCTCTCTCTCTCGCCGAGAGTTCTTCCAAAGAAACGCATTGGTTTCAGTCACGAATAAGGAGCCGGCCCGCATTTTGCCAACACAGAATCTGAAACATTTTCAGATTTCCTTTTGGTGAGAAAAGTTCAGCTAAAAGATCTTAAACAGTTACTGTTATCATTATGGTAATATAAATAAACATACAGATAAGCATTGCACAAGGGAATGGGAAGTGGACTTATGAAAAGTCATTAGAATAACATTATTATTATTATTATTATTATTATTATTATTATTATTATTATTATTATTATTATTAGGCTACAACCCTAGTTGAAAAATCAGGATGCCATAAACCTAAGGGCTCCAAGGGAAAACTAGCCCAGTGGGGAAAGGAAATAAGGAAACAAATAAACTACAAGAGAAGTAACGAACAATTAAAATGTTTATGTTTGAAGAACAGCAACAACATTAAGATATATCTCTCTGAAAGATTAGAATAGATTTACATTATATGGTGCTAATGATGCTCCTAGTGTTTCAGATAGATTATGAATCGACTATAAATAAGTTTGTTTGATATACTAAATTTTGTTCTTTCTTTTTGTTTCAGGTGAGTATCCACAAGTGGGAGGAAGGGTTGGTGTCGAAGGCGACTTTGGTTTGGTAAGTGTTGAAGGAAACGAAGGACGAGATAGCAAGTCATGATTCAGAAACCGGAAAGTGAGTTTGAATAAGACTTCCCTCTCGCTCTGAACTAATTCCATTCTCACAAGGAAGAATAAAAAAAGAATGTTAATGAAACCTGTATTTGTGTTCGTTGCTTTCTATTTTTTCTTTGTGTTTACTGCCAAAGGCTCTTGCCATATTTAGCATGCAAGTAATGTAAGTGAAATAGTGAATATTTTGTTCTGGAATAGTTTTTGAAAACTCGTGAGTTTATTCAATGACCTTGGATGTCATTTCATGTCTTCCCTCACCTTGAGATTGTAATGAGAGTTTTCTCAGTTACAGGGGAGAGGTGCATCCCGCATTACAGAGACGTAATTGCTGGAGATTTGCAATCATTTTCAAATCGCCCAAAGGTTCTTCTGGATTACTAGCGCCCCAAGCCACGTTTTTATACTGTTTTCCAAGAACTCAAAAACTGTTTCTTGAATGGGGAATGTAACCTTTTGTGCTTGGATGAGTCACTCAGAGGTTTCTCGCCATTTGCTCTTAAATGATGATTTGAAAGCGTTTCGTGTGTTCGCGAGTCCAATTCTTTCGATGTATTCTTACAATTTTGTAAAGTTAATGGCAGAGTTATTTTGCCATATGCGGTATAAAACTCATGTTTCCAATTTATTTTTATCTTATTCAAAACTAGTGCATTGTTATTTTTGAATATTGGGATGCAGATCCCGTAGCCCTACGGCGCTGGCTAGTGGTAAATTAGCATATGGGACTTTAAATTACCAAAGTATATACGATCTGCCAACTCAACTGTGGGTGGTGAACGGTAGGCTGGAGTTGTCAAGTAGCCATTTCATTGTTATGATATTTACTTTCGACTCATGATGTTTTCTGGTCACATTTATGTGAATTTGGTTACAAATATAATGTTTAGCGTATGCAGAGCTGTTTGTGATGCATTATTAGTTTTTACACCTTATCTTCCGACGATAAATTTAATTTTCTTGCATTCATAGCCGCGTACTACGGTAGAGGTGTCAAATTATGACTGCATAGGATAGTACTTAAGGACTCTTGTACGACTAACTTAATACTCCTAACCGATGTGCAATGAGCATTTAGTGTACAGATTGCTTGGCACTATCACGAACCATTAGAGTAGAATCGAAAAGCTTATAGCTTAAGATTTTTTTCTGGGTGTAATGGTCATTGCTGAATTTTAGTTTCTTTTGTATTACATTTGTGCAGTGCCGTGGTTATTATGAATCTTTTTTACATATTCATGACTTGAGGTTCTTGTCTAAATTCTTTGTTGCTGAATAGGTGGACGAAGCTAAAAGAGACGGCGCGATACTAACCGAAATATTCAACTGGTTGTAGGTGTGGTGCCCAGCTGATGGGAGAGGGTTTGTTCTCAACCCTGGCTAGTTACTAGTTAGCCTTCGAGTGAGTTACTAGCAGTAGGTGCCACGAAGGCTTGCACATTGAGCCCACTGAAGACCTAATAATTCTGATCTCACTATGGAAATAGATCCAACGCGAATATTGCATTGAAAGGCCTTGGTGACATCACAATCCTAATCTCACGAGGATATGTTGGGGGTGACGTCATTCGATAACTGCTAGGAAGTGACAGCTTTCCCGTGCTGTAGGGATAGAAAACATTATATTTGCATATCTAAATGTTCCTTATGTTATGTTAACGAATATAGTGGTTTATTGAAGTTTGTATTGTGTGTAAAGTGAAAGTGGTTTACCTGTATTTGGTACGATGGCTGTGGAACGAAAACAAGAACCGGAAATAGCCTTTTTTGCCCCGTTTCATTTGGTTATTGTTTCGGGTATGGAGGCACTGATGCGGCCTGGACGTGAAAGATGATCCGTGTTTGGTTTGGCAAATTTGTTGATCAACAACAATAGAAAAGTTCATCTAACGTCGTTGGCATGAACTGGAAGAGCGCTCTTGTGATCACTACTCTTATTTTGATGTGCAATTGTATATTGAATTTATATGAGTTACCTATTACTATTGTAATAGAGAACGAATGATTCATCCATACCTTGAGTGGTCGGTTGTGTGTGCATGTGTCCATGTCTGTGTAGATTCCATAGGGTCGTATGATGGGTTATGAATGGTAATCACTCGTGATTATTTGGGAAATGGTAGTGATTTGAATTTTTTCGTAGGAAAGGTTACATCGAATTCTCATGGTATAAAATTCCCGGTACGAGGTTTAAAATTTTTGTCGAGAACTTTCAAAGCATATCAACAGGTTGCCAAAGGATGGAAGTCCATTGCATATGGCAAATGTAATTGACATGAAGTTGGGTTTCCAGTTATATTTTTTTTCCTACATAGACGTATGTGTTGGCAATTGCTCCTTTATCTGCATACATTGGCATACATGATGACAATATATTTTTAAATAAAACTGTGCATAGTAAAATACATACTTGAATAGGGTGTGAGATCCTGATTTATACTCCCTATTCCTAGAAAATGGGCGTTGTAGCTTCATGCTTAGACGCTCTTCTCATCCCAAAGAAGTTTTATAATAGCAAGCTCAAGGGAACCGCCTTACCTGGTGTTAAAGCATGCTTATTGACATATAATCTGAAGGTGACCATATATGGCATCAAGCTAAATTCAGTGTGCCATAATTGTATGATAAAGCATGAAATTAAATTGCGGTGCACAAATGGCTCTTGGAAATCATCATCTAATAGTGCACTGCTTGTGTTAGTTTCTTGGAGTTCGATAAAAGAAGGAACTGTGATGTTGAAACAGGTGGCATTGAAGGAAAGGGAATGATGTGGCGTTCTCTCTTAACATCACTGTCTCCATCACATGTAGAACCCCTTTCCCATATCCCTCCCCTTTCCACTGCCACTGCCACACCATTAAGTTTGCAGAAGACACGCCCCTTTGTGCTCATGTGCCCCTTGATGCCCTTCCTCTCCCCTTCCCTTCCCCCTCCCCCTCCCTCCTTCCCCTCTACAGAGCAGGGTTCTACTTCAAGCCCACTTGGCTCTGATGTTACCCTACCGATGGAGGGGCACTGCCACTCAAGAGTTAAGAGTGAATGGAACTCAGTCGAGCCAAATCAGTCCTCTCTAAACGTCTGTTGTAAGTCATAAAAGGATGTACTTTCTAAATGACTCGAGAAGCAGACACTTGTGCCACACTGAATGCCCTTCGGATGCCCTTTGACCTACACAGGTGAATTTGGTGTTCCGGCAATGGAACGGGCTGCTGTGTCGCTACTTTTTATTTTTACGTATTTCTTTTTGCAGCTTTGTGTCTTTTCGTGCAACGGTGATTGGCGTTTCTCAAAAGAGAGAGAGATTGGGGTTCATTGTCCACAGGCAGTTTTGTAAAGTGTTCGCCCTCATGTTTTGATGGAGCATAGAATTTCCTGTAAACATTTTGTTATCATCCCAACGAGGATTTAATGCAGAATTCTTGCCTTGTCTGTTGATGCTGCTTGAAGCGTCTGGCAGTTTGGGTTCATATGGTTGATATGACTTCTTTTATTTTTTTATTCGGTAGTACGAGAGGCTAAAACTTATACGTATCTGGATTTCTTTAATGATAGGCAATGAGTTTGTGTTTTCTCGGAAACTTTTTTTTCCTCCGATCAATAAGAATTTCTCTGTACTCAATAGAATAATACATCTGAAGTTCGCCGCCATCTTTACTCAAGAGTTCTTAGGGTGGGAATCCAGCATTGCAATATTGATGATTCTGAAGATTGATGTGTTGTCAGGTTCTTTAGCCTGTGTATATGTATATGTATATACATGCATATGTATATATATACATATATATATAAATATACATACGTATATATATAAATATATATATATATATATATATATATATATACATATACAGTATATATATATATATATATATATATATATATATATATATATGAATATATATATGTATATATAAATATATATATACATATATATATATATATATATATATATATGATATATATATATATATATATATATATATATATATATATATAAATATATATATATATATATGTAAATATTTATATATATACATATATATATATATATATATATATATATATATATATATATATATATATATATATATATATAAACACACACATATATATATATATATATATATATATATATATATATATATATATATATATATATATATATATATATATATATATCATACGTGTGTGTGTAGTTTTATAGTCGTTGCTCCTTAATGCTTACAATCAAGTAAGACATACTTTTCTGTTGACATTTTTTATGAAATCCTTTGTCTGAAACTATTGTAAAGCATGAACCCACCAAAAGAAATGTGGTCCTCTTCTCCGTTTTCGTTTCTCCAAGAGCTTTTATAACTCAAGAAGGGTTAAGGTGGAAGCAGCTGTTTATTTTAGGAGGAGAGTAGCGTTCTCGAGGGAGGGATTCCTGGCCTCTCAAGGAGGATTTTGCCGAAAATTAGGTTTATGTGATGATATTTAAAAACTTTTTTTTCCCATTGATGACAAAAAGAAGAAAGACCATGTCATTCTGCTCGATAAAGAGCGTTTATGTATAATTTATGCGTTATTTAACGAACAAGTTAAAGTTATCAAGTTATGCCTTTTTGGCGGGTTAAGGTTTTAAAGGTCGTTCATGAATTGCAGAGGCAAATGACAATGACAATGCCCTAGAAACAGGACATTGCCCATGAGACTGACCATATGTACAGATGATCAGCGCCCACGTCCCCTCTCCACCCAAGCTAGGACCAGGGAGCACCAGGCAAAGATTGCTGATAACTCAGCAGGTAGACCTAGAGCCCCCCCCCCCCCCCATTTTTAGCTCACAAGGATGTTGAGGTTGCAGACATTACAAGAAATTATCGAATTCGAGTGGGACTTGATCTCCCGTCCAACAGATCGCCAGATAGGGACATAAACAATTAGGTACCAGAACTGTTACTTGCCATCAATCTGTAGATTATTTTCTGTCCACCAAAAAGTGTAAGAAACAACGACAATGTTTCCGTACTTTTCTCGAAAGCGCAATGCCCTAAGACGGAAGAAGTGGACAGACAGACCTAATTTTAAGAATGGTGATGACCAAGCGAATTGGATCACACTTTTTATGGGACATTCATTCTCGCTGCTATGTTTTTTTTTTTTTCCAACTGGCTCATTTCTCCTCCATTCGAGAGAGCAATACCCTTAAGGGAAAATAGCTTTTCTCTAAAATAATGTGCAATTAAAAAGGGGTTTATCATCATTTTATTTTTCTGACGTTTAGAACGCCCCCCCCCCCTTCCTTAATAATTCTAAATTCTCAGAGCTGCATTCATTTGCAGTAATTGAGTCTTCTCTGAAGACTTCTAGTGAAATGGGTCAGTAATGGTAATATGATGAAGTCGACAAAGATGGTAAGAAGGCTTTCAATTAAGAATTACACAGAAAGCGAAAAGGGGAATACCTTTGTTAATCTTGATTTGCTAATTGCTTTTTGAAAAATGCTTCTGTTAATGTAATTGAAAGATTCTCCTAATAGTGTCTGTGCTATATGTGATGATACCTTAGGGTTAACTGCAACAAAAATTGTCATTGCTACATGAAAATTGTAAAAGTGATAAAAGTGAAATATGTTAAATCTAACTTGCTGCAATATTGGTCAATTACATTTTTGAGGCATTTAAAAAGGATTCTTTGTGATCTAAGCTTCATTTCGAGCAGTGCACATTTAATTCTGTATACTATAATTTCATTGTATTGATATATATATGAATTGAGTTTGCTTTATTTAATTTAATGCAGTCTCTTAAAAACTGATATGCAGTTTTATACTATGAATTATATAGAAATAAGAAAGAAAAATAAGTAGATAATTGTAATACAGTTTCGATACACTAGAAAAAAGAAGAAAAAAATACATGTAAATGAAGGAATTTGCAATTATATACATATTCTTCTGAGGAAAATTTCGACTAAATTGGTGTCTTAACAAATGAAATATTATTCAGGCTTTGTTTTCTCTCCTGGGGAATACTTAGTCATCCCAATAAAGTTTTGACAAGACGGCATCGTCCCCATTTTTTCCCCAGACCTTTTACTTCGGTTACTTCAAAGATAATTTCAACAGACAGGTCCATCTTGTCTTTAATATATATTTAAGCTATAAGGGCCTAAACCTGTCTCATTTAGTATTCTGGTCTTTTTTTTTTTTAATCATATCAATAGAGATTTGTTCTTCGTCATTTTCTCCTGTTGGTGTAACTTTTTGATTATTGGGATATCAGCCAATCTGTTTTTCTCTGAATTGTTGCTTGTTTATGTTAGGTGACTTCTTCCAACAACAGCACGATGTCTTAGATGAAACATCAAATCACATACTCAAAGATCGTAGAATTAGAGGATTGTCGCTGGGAAGTTAAGAACCATTAATTTTTTATCTCTCTATTTTTGTTGACAGTATTCTTGAATCCCAGATTTCAGTTATTACAAAATGATAGATGCTATCATCAACGATCTCATTTTTTACCTATATAGCCTAGTCTTTCTAATCATCGTATTTGCTCCCTATGCTTCCTTTACAGCTGAAAGAAGTGTATTTAATTCTATATCAACATTGCTATAAGTAAATTTCTTTTATTACTATTCAATATTTATCATGGGTATGTTATCAAGCTATTTATAAGGTTCATTGTAAACTAAACATAATTGAAGAACTTATTGAAGTAGGGCATTTTATTACCAAATATTGACAATTCCTTCGTCAACCTGGTAAGCAGATTAAAGTATGCATATTTTTGTTTTCCACATGAGAACTCCCAGGTTTTGAATGTGATACTGAAATATTTCTTGTAATGTTGGTAAAGAAATATATTTTGTAGCAATTAAAGACTCGTTTGACCTATGATTTCCAATAGGCTGCCTGAGCTATAATCAGCTTATACCATAGCAACGGCATTTCAATTTTTATTCAGGACGAATCTTGTCAAGTAATTGTATTTCCTCTAACAGAAAATATTCGAATTTTATGATAAAACAGGAATTGTACAGGTACTTCTAAGATATACAACGAATCAGTTGATGGTACCAAAGAGAGAATTTTTTCTTTAGTTTGTCGTGTTGACAGTAAATTGTTTTATAAATTGATTCAACTCTTGCCATTACCTTTATTTTGTCTAGTTTTTGTTGAACAAAAAGGTTTGGCAGTTTCTTGGGCCTCCACATAAAACTTAATAGTGTAACAATGTATCCAGACATAGGAAAAGTAAATATCAATTAGGATAATGATAATTAATACATATTTTGACTTCCACTTATACAGTTGTAAGATGTTGGTCGGGGATTGGTTTGAATCCCTGAAGTCTACGTTTGATTTGAGGGATCGGTAAATGATTAGGAGATTAAGCAAACTGATATTATCGATATGAGAGAAGGGAAATATTTAGTATTCAAAATGTATTATTTCAACTAAGGAATAGTTCATGGTAAACATTTATTGGTTGATCAGAAATGTTTGAAAATCTTGAAGGTTTGTTTGGTTTTCATTGATATAAGCTAATATTCACTGAAAGTAGTCATCTAATATTATAGCAGAAAACTGGTATATGCAGCTCGATTTTATATCTCTTATTAAGCAGATGAAAGAATATCTGACCCAAGATTAAATGTTTAAATTACTGCAAAATAAAAAAAAACTAAGAACGAATTTACTGATCATCTTTGCGTTTAGAGGGAAAAATATCTCCAGCCGAGTGTGTTCTGAAAATACTTGCTAAATTAAATCAGACGTTTATACTCCGTAGAGTGGAAGTTATCCTGTTCTTATTTTATGCTTCCTATGATGACAAACAAAGATATTCTAGTAAAATACTGAAATAACTGTAAAACCTTAAAAAGAAAAGGCAAAGTTACCAAACTTAGAACTAGAAGACGATATATAAAGGTCAAGGTCAATGGGCTGAAAGTAGAACAAATATATATATATATATATATATATATATATATATATATATATATATATATATATATATGTTTATATATATGTATATATATATATATATATATATATATATATATATATATATATATATATATATATATATAATGAAAACTTCTGTGTTTCAACTAGAAATTGAAATATGAATAATTAAAATAACTTCTGCTGGAAATAAGTGTAAAGAAACGGTGTATATGGTGCCAAGCACTTAGTCTCTCTCTCTCTCTCTCTCTCTCTCTCTCTCTCTCTCTCTCTCTCTCTCTCTCTCTCTCTCTAATGTATATATATATATATATATATATATATAGAGAGAGAGAGAGAGAGGTGGATAGATATATAGATAGATAGCTACTGCATACTGAATATTATGTTATATACCTATATGTATGAAAGTAGATATTTAGGTATACCAACAATTATGACTCTCTCTAGAGGTGGTTTAATAAGTCCTTTATTAACATGATTTCTTTCATTTGAAAATCTGATATTAAGGGTTATTAGTTTGTTTTAAGACTCTAACCTTGATCATCTTTCTTTTATTAGCACAAGCTTATTCTAAAATCAGTTGGTTCTGTAAATGAAACTTTCCACACTTTCAAAAATCTGATTTTTGGACCCATATCTAATTGCCTTTTTGGATCAGAATTTTTTTCTTTATCTTTTTATTAAAATGTTAACTTACATATTCTTTACAATCACAATATTTACAGTATAATCACATTTAATTACATTTTTCTATAAACAAATCCATCTAATTTAACAATTTACAACATCACACATCTTGATTTTAATTTTTAGTCACTCAAAAACAATCATTTATATACTTATTGGTGAACATTTTATTCATTCTTTCTTTATAGATATTTTTCAAAAGCCACCGATCATATTGAAATTTACTCTTAAGAAAGGCATCTGTTTCCTCTTTCGTATATCGTTTCTTCTTACTGACCCAAACAGCATATAAATAACCAACTAGCAATACAGTGGCGCTATTATAATCCTTTTTCGTCCTATATTTGTAATTGAACATTAATGTGTTTAAAAAATTGTCCATAAACAGGGACAATTTTTGGGGGGATCAGAATTAGTTGTTCTTGTGGTGTCCTTTTCTGTCCTTTAGTAAGCCTCGTCACACGTTTTGCAGGGATGTCATACATACTTTCTTTCTTGTTCTTCTCCCTATTGATAGTGGATATGAATAGATAATGGGATTATTTTTACCTAAGATCTTCGAGACTGCTACTTTGATCAGAGTAGGGCAAAATAGTTTTATTTTGAAAAGTATGACATTTATTTCTTTTTTCTCTGCATAATGTATGATTTTTACTTTGCATTGATCTATTATAAGTCTGGGGTCCTGGAGATGAGTGAGTTTGTCCCTTTGTATTCGATACTTCACGTAAACCTGGGAAACCAATTATCATTCCTTCAAAGAAAAAGTTATAGGCCACTTTTATTATTATTTTCTCTTCACTACTGCACGTAGCTAGGGAAATCAATATTCTATTTATAGTAACAACATGCTTATTATTGCTCTTGGTAATCACTCGGTTATTCCACTGTGTGAATATGCGATGAACAAACCAGTACCAGATCATACCAGATGGCTTAATGAGGATCATCTCAAAATGCTCCGTGTTCAGATTGGTAAGAAGAGGACCACGTAGACCATCCATACTGCATCCCAATTCTTTTTCATAATAGTTGTCATCAAAGAAGAGCACATACAACTATTATATAGTTTGTGTTTGTGCTCGCATAACTTACTGAGGTCAGATTGTGAGAATAATTAAAAGAAAGTGAAATATGTTTTTACACTTGTATTTTTAGACTGCGATAAAGTTTGAACTCTGTCATCATGTTGCGTTCAAATTAGTCTTCACTGTACTGTGATGCTTTTAAGTGTATTTATCAGTATAAACAATGCCACGCATGTTACTAGAAAATATATAGTTAAAGGAAAAAGAAGAAACCTAATATGTGATGCCATGTCATAGAAAGATCTTACAAGTCCCTCTTAATCCCTGGAGACTATTTTAAACCAAGTGGAAGTAATTGTGGGATGGAATTAATTTCATTATGCGGTTGGTGGGATTTGGCGGTTTCCTGTCGGACTAAGGCAATTAGACTATATCTATAGAGATTGAAAATTAGTTGAGATATGACAGATTAGTTCAAAGCGTCATAAAGACAAGGTTTAGTAAGAATAGTGTGACCAAACCATGAAAGAAATATTCTCTCTCTCTCTCTCTCTCTCTCTCTCTCTCTCTCTCTCTCTCTCTCTCTCTCTCTCTCTCTTACATGGTTTCTGGTTAAAACTCTGTGTTACGGTCTTTACTTTTATCTTGTTGCTTGATCTATGGCAGCGGTATAAGGACGCTTTAATGTAATTAGTTATAATTGTGGGTCAGGTATTTAAAAAATCTTGAAATTTGAAAACTTCCTGATCTTATATCTATATGGATCTTTATTTTTTTTATTAGATTTTCTTGTTCTATTGCTATAATACTGCTATTACTACTGTTGTAAGGAATTAAAACTAACAATGTAAATCAATTTTAATTAACGTCAACTGCCATAGATTCTCGTTGCCACCACGTTCAGCGTAATTTTGTGTTTTACTTCATTATTAAAAGAGAAGTTCGAATTATCGATGAAACATCCTGGGTACTGTCATCAAACGAGGCTGGAAGCGCTTAACGCATTCTGCTAAATCCACTGTGCCTCTGTTGGTAAGGTGACTGCTGTGGGTCGCACCCCAAGTAGAGAAAGTTAGTCTGTGGGGCCAGGAATATAATTCAAAAGAGTCACTGAGAACCAGACAGTTCTTTTTCTATATGAATTCATTCCAAAGAGGAAAGCCTACATAATGGAAAGAGAGAGGCAGACGTTTTATGAGGATAATTTCAAATCATGTTGCATCATAAATAAATTATATATATATATATATATATATATATATATACATTTATATATATATATATATATATATATATATATATATATATATATATATATATATATATATATATACACTCTGAATAAATAAAGCAAAGAAACTGTTTATACCTTGATTTCCAATTAAACCAGAATCTAAGCACGTAGAGCTTCATCCATCTTGAAACAGAGACTTGGAGGCTTGGCTTATGATGATTTCATCCCCCCCCCCTCCCCCCTTCTCTCTCCCTTCCCCATATCCTTCCACTTTCGGACACTTCTAAGCGAGTGGCCATAGTTTGGATCCCCTTCCTGGTATTCAAGGGTCCTTGGCGGAGAGTTGATTTATGACCGTTGTGGGAGTGGGAGGCCTGATGTGGGCGGGTGGGTGGATGATGATTTCGTGATGCCTGAAGATGGCTTAGCTTAAGAAGCTTCCTTCATTTCCGAACACATCTCATTGTCTTTCAGAGGGACTTGGAAATAATATCGTTTTTTTTTTTTTTTTTTTTTAGTTGTCATTCAGCGTGTTTTATTTAAACTTTTTTTTTTTTTTTTTTTTTTTTTAATAATAAATGTGGTTTGGTACACTGTTTCATGTACGAGATCAAATAGAAATAAGTTGCATTTCCGTAATACGGAGGTTTTCGTGGTCTCATATAACTCCGTAACTCATATCCATTGCTTTATTTCATAAATGCTAAATAATATCACGCTGCTGTACGTGTTCAGCGTGAAAAATTAATCTCGCAAGTAATAAACTGAATCATGCATCTTAAGACGTGCTTCTAAATTCTGAAATTTTCTTTACATTTGATGATACGTTTTGCTTAAATTTAGATATTTCATTTGATGTTCTTGTCCGTCAATTGTTATGGGGTTTTCTACTTTGCCCATCGGGTTTGTTCACTGCGATGTTGGAGTTAATTTGAGGCCAAGGTCGTTAATGTGTGCCACTACAGAACATTAATGTCAACGGTAACCCTAGCTGTTGTAATACAACTCAAATGGTAATTACGTTTAATCTTAAATTTATTCTTATCTGTAATGTGGAACGTATTATCATATACCTCTCGTTACCCTATTTTTAAGAGGATTGATTGAATATATCCTAAAGAATAGGTATTTTGTAAGGCAAACAATACTGACTTCACCCTTTAGGTCAGTTAGACCTGAATGATGTCATTTCGAGTTACGGCTTAACAGTTTGGGAGCCCACAGTTAGTAGCCATTGCCTTGTTGCCCTTGTGCCTGTCATGGGTAGGGAGGTGGTTTTGTCACTGATCTCTATGAAATTGCGCGTTAGCTTTATGGCCTTCCCCTTGCCTCTGCTAAGCATAGGAGACCTTTAAATCTGAATATAGAATTCAAACAGGTCAAACTTCTGGTTATGTAACCTTAGTCAATTAAGGATAAATGGTTCGTCTCATAGTTCGAGTTCAACGAACGATTTGCTCGGCCAGGCATGCCAGATATGCATCACTCTGAGCCCCTGTCAATTACTGAGGATAGGATTTGGGGATAAATAGATATAGGATCATATAGCCGGGACGTGCTTTAAAACGACAAGCGCCATCATAAAAGGGACGTTGCTTCGTGTGATGGGGGGGGGGGGGGGGTAGAGGATGTGTTCAGGAAGGTGTTGAGTAGATGGGTGTGTTGCAGCCATTGTTGGAGGGAGGGGGGAGGGGAGAAAACTTGTCGCATAGTGTGATTTTGTTTAGTTAAAGAGAATGTGGTCTTGCTTGGTGCATTGTACTGTTCCTTTCCTTTGGCCGCTGGACCATGTTGTCCTGGAACACGTGTTAGACCTATATAGTGTTTGTTTGTGTGAAATATATATATATATATATATATATATATATATATATATATATATATATATATATATATATATATATATATATATATATATATATATATATATATATATATATATATATATATATATATATATATATATATATATATATATATATACTGTATATAATGTTACTACATAATGCGTGTATATATATTATATGTATGTATAATTATATTATGTCTAACACTATATGTATATATATATGTATATATATATATATATATATATATATATATATATATATATATATATATATATATGTGTGTGTGTGTGTGTGTACTACACTGGTGCACACAGGGTTTTCCTAAGGGGAATATGCCATTCTCACTTTCTTTATATTTTAAAAATCCTTTAATGTCGACCATTCGTTCCAGTATGAGCACAACAATATTTTGTTTTTTATATTAATTACATTTAGCATAATATGATAAGGCTGCGTCGCGTATCCATTGCTGAAGATTGTAACACGAAGTAAAGTTTTGTTAATTAAATTTTTTAAAATGCATATGAATAAAAGAATCTTTAGAAAACCAAGTAACAAAATGATGTAGCTTCGCAATTGTATCAAGTATCAAAGGTACTTGCACATTCTGCATTCATGACCTAAATATCCAGATATACATTAATCATTTAGATTATGTAGAGCAAAGGTGCTATATGCATTAATGAAAGGGTAGCCGAGATTCAGGATTGATATGCATTACTCTATATACTGTGAAACACCCAATAAACTCTATAAGATACCATCATGTCACTGTGGGATGATTTTTTTTTCTTATTAAAAAGTACATTTAGCTGCATTATCAAAATTATGTCATCTATAATAGTAATGCCAAAAAATGTTTGGACCCAGTTCTAAAGCTTTTTAATACTCGGCATTGAAGGGGTTTTCTGTGACTAGAAAATCTTCTGGCATTAAGCAGAAACCCAGAGCAAAGTATCAAGTGTGTGTACGAAGCCAAGATTGAAAGGGTGAAGGATATCATTTTCAATCCGTCAACTAAAAGGAATCCATCGAAGGTGTTTTTTAAACATTTTCCAGCAGACCTGTTTATTAAAGTCCACATACTGGGCTTCAATGCATTCAACAAGATTAATGGAAGTATGGAAGTGAAAACTAAATTACTCAGTTGCATGGAGACATCTTTTTTTCTTTTTACATGACATGCCACATGACAAATACCCAATCCCATTATCTTACAATGCAGGAAACAGTGTATACCCAACTGGTTATTCATTATACATGTGATGCTTCTCTTGCATAAAATAAATATAGGAAATATCATTGCAAGTAAATAGAAGTTGGTCAAGGTACCAGCCAACCATGGAGATACTTACCACTAAAGAGTTGCAGCATCCTTTAAGGTTTAGAGCATGCCTCCATATCTAAAGTCAAACAGTCTGATCATTGCTGAAATTTTTCTTAAAATTTAAGCAATGGTCAGACATTTTGAACTACTTGTCCACAAGGTGAGGTTAGATAAAACTTCTTAGCAGAACTTTTAGAAACGCACTATCAAATCAAACCAATTTTCTCTAAGATGGTGCAATAAGCCTTTGCTCTATGCCCTCATTCTTGGGTTATAATTTTTTTGCTTTAGGGTTCATTTGACCACTATTTTCTGTTAATTTGTCTCATAGTGCGTTTTACAAATGATGCGTATGACCAACGAAGTAGAAGGGCCAAGACTCCCAGGTGGTTTATAAAAAGGTTGCCTTTTCCTTATCTTATTATTTATCTGTCCTTTATCTTATTTTTTCCAATGCAGCACTACTATCCTTCTTCCTGTATATACTTATTTATATTATTATTTATTTCTCTTTTATTTTATTCTCAACATGTTTTTTTTTTCTTTCTTGTACTGAACTGCTGGGTTCCTTACTGTCACTTTATGGTTTCAAGCATTCTGTTTCTACAGCTAGGGTTTCTGCTTGGCCTCTAATAACAATGAGTAATACACAGGATGACGCAAGAAGCTCTGTAAATTTAATATTTTTTTGTTTACTTATTTGTTTTCATTTTGAAGAAAGGGTTTATGGATAACACTTCTAACCCTATGAAGATAGTAAACCATTATGCAGAGCAAAATATCAGATAAGATAATTAGTTTAGATTAAATAAATAATGGTACAAAAGTGATAATGGTCGTTCATGTTGCATAGGGCCTTTTGGAATTCGACTCCAAAACTCCAAAGTAAAAACTCTCTCTCTCTCTCTCTCTCTCTCTCTCTCTCTCTCTCTCTCTCTCTCTCTCTCTCTCCACACATACACACACGTTTATATATATATATATATGTATATATAATATATATATATATACATATATATACATATATATATATATATATATATATATATATATATATATATATATATATATATATATATATGGTAATTGTTTCTATTATGATAACATGTCAGACTGTGACAGTGAAGAAATCCCTAAAAATTTAAATTCCTATGCTGCATGAATTCATAACTGGAGAGAGGCAGACAGACAGACAGACAGACATCAAGCAGACAAGCTCATCCCCGCTTCAGGTCAGAAGGGAGAGTTTCCTGCAATTGGTTGGAGTCGTTCTCTGTACATAGCTCGCATCAGTGCACCTGTCAGTTGGGAAGGGTATGAAACATGACCAATACCTGGCTACCAGATCACCAGCAGCCATTCAAATATCTGCAACGCTCTCTCTCCCCCTTCCCCCCTCCTCTCCCCTCCCCCTTCCTTTAGAACATTGTTTGCATTTCATGGGAGCTGGGGAAAAACCAATACTATGTTAGGTTTTGGGGAGAAAATGTACATATCGGTGTATTTTATTTGTTACTTTTTATGGTTCCGCTTTTTTATTCTGATATATTGTTTTTGAATAACAGTTTAGAAAAACGCTCTAAATTCGATATTCAAGCGTTGATTATAATTTTATTCTCTCTCTCTCTCTCTCTCTCTCTCTCTCTCTCTCTCTCTCTCTCTCTCTCTCTCTCTCAGAAAGACGAAGGAAAAAATGACTATTATTATTACTATTATTGATATTATTATTATTATTATTATTATTATTATTATTATTATTAATAGCCAGCCTACAACCATGGTCGGAAAAGCAGAATGTTAAAGAAAAACAAAGGAAAGTATCCCAGTAAGGAAAGGAAGTAACAAATTCTGTCCATGAGAAGTAAAAAAAAAAAAAAAAGTGAAAAAAATTGAAATACTTTATGGTCAATAACAAACGTTAAAATACTGAAGATCTGTCATATATAAACTATGAAAAGAGTATTGTTAACATGTTCAATAGGAAATTTGAACTTCCGAAGTTCCATCGATTCAGCTGCCCGATTAGGAAAATCATTCCGCAATCTAGTCACAGCTGGAATAAAACTTCTACAATGGAAGGCAAGAATGCTAGAATTAACTGGGAAGATCTAAATGCAAAGGATGGTAAGAATTATAAAAAATCTTATGATACCTGAAACTAACAACTACTGGAGCCAGAGATTGATATCCAGATCAAGAATACGGAATTTAATAGACCTCAAGTTTTTACCCAACAAATTAAAATAAGAGTCAGCAACTGAAGACTAGTCAGGAGAACAATGCTCGCTACAAGATTGAATGAAAGAATTAAAACATTTCCTCGGGGTAGATTGATCACCGAAAATCTTTCTCAAGAAGCCAATTTGTTTTGTTTTTGAAATTGAAGAAGAAACAGACCTAATGTGTTTTTCAAAAGTAGATTTGCAATCAAGAATCACACCTGAAATTTTAAGTGATTTATTTATATATTAAAGACATTATCTCCGCATGTTGAGGAGCCACTGTCCGTACTTTCCAACCCAATCATACTTTGATTTTTGGTAGGATTTAACACAAACACATTTACCTAATGGAGTAATATTATCAATTCTTCATCAAGTGCAAACACATCTCTTCTATCTAACTTGCAAGATAACAGACAACTTAGGAGCTAAGGAAACAGTTAACTTTGTAAAAGCCAAAGGTAAAATAACATGTGGGTATACACCTTCATAATTTTCAAGGTCCAGTAAGAGTTTTAATTTCATGGGACCAAAAAGCTAAACTGGTTACTTTGGCTACAGGAAAACAGGAATGAGGAAGATCGAGTTTCTCATTACTCTACTTCCTGTCAAACATCTGCCAAAAATGTTCTCTTTCCTTTGGAGAGTGAATGACAGAGCCAGCTGTTTTAATCAAAGGAGGAACTGTTAAGTCTGCTCCAAAGAGTGCAGATTTAAGTGTAGCCCACCATTTATGGTCCTAGGTTGTACCAAAAAGGTTTTCCTTTTTGATCAAATTGTATTCCTTTTCAGTTAAATCATAAACTCTCTGAGCAACAGCTCTTAGCTGACTATAGGTATTATAAGTCAAATCTGATATGTTACCTTTCCAAAGATGCCACCGTTTCTCCATATAAGCTCGTCTACAATCTTCATTGAACTAGGGTTCATCCTTCACCCTGCATTTTAACACACGGGAAGGGATCTACCTATCGATTATGTTGACCAGATTTTCATTCAAGGGAACAACAAGGCTCAACACCTAAATACAATTGTAACTTATTCAAATGCAAAACATCACTCAAAATTCCATTCCAGTCTGCTTGAGATTTTAAATGTATATGATACAAGAGTATGTCACATCAGGGATAGGCTGCTCAGTCTTAATTACTAACAAAACCAAGGCACGATCAGAAACCTCAACTGGAGGACCAACCTCACTTTTATAACACCAGAGGATTCAATGTATACTTAGTCTTAGCGGTTACCAGACCTGCGAGTAATATCACATGAATTTCTCACAGCCTGATTCAGATGCTAAGTTCAAAGCTTCTAAGCCATGGCGATCAGTAGGAGAAACAAAATTTTTTCTTTTGATAGTGCGCATTGAAATCTTCAGGAAGCACAAAAGAGGCATTTTCGTTCACATCTTGTATCTTAGCCACAGTGGTAAGAAGACATGGAACACAAATAAAAGATGTTAAGTCTGCCACAAGATTTTATGTTCTGAATGTTTTTATGTTCACGTTTGTGGCAAGACTTATGAGAATACTCCAAATATTAGAATCTAACATTTCTAGGTGAAGATGTAACCAACATTATTTTTTTAGACATCATTGAATTCAGTATGAAACGTCCTTTACAATACAATTCCTAATAAGTGTTACGTTCTAATGTACACGACGTAATGTAGACAAATCTACTAAAAAAAACGTATATCAAACAATAGCAAAACATTAACAGCAAAGGAAAATGATAGCTTCCAGACAGAAAATATAACTATATTTAAGATTTAACATAAATATTACGGCATTACACAAGATCCACCGAAATACTCACGGTACACCATAACTAATGGATTAAATACTACGAAGAAATAGGTCGAGTTGACTAAACAAACTTCTATGCAGCGAGGGACAGATGACGTTGCGTAGTTTCAAAAATAAAAGGTTGACATGTAGAAACAGCTTCCGACATTGAACAGGCGAGCCTTTAAACTCCTTTATCTTCTTCAAGAAATCATATCGTTGCAAATTCGGTAACAAATTCCAGGTCACAGTGGATGTAGCTGAAATGTCTCCACTCACGTGTAGTGTTCAGTCAGGTCTCTCTCCTCCCGCTCGTCAACTGTTCTTTGTATATGCCGGACCAATACTCCCGAATGTTCGAGACCCACTAGAAGTGCCCAGGACTAGCATACGCAACATGACGCTTTGCGTCGGACCCATTTTCGAATTATATTCTACTGTATAGCTCTCGCCCGTCAGACGGCTGGCGCTTAAGTAGATTCTAGAACTCTCGTAGAGCACAGCGATATTATTATTATTATTATTATTATTATTATTACTTGCTAAGCTACACCTTAGTTGGAAAAGTAACATGCTATAAGCCCGAGGGGCTCCAACAAGGAAAATAGCCCAGTGAGGAAAGGAAACAAGGAAAATTTAATATTTTAAGAACAGTAACAATATTAAAATAAATATTTCCCATATAAACTACAAAAACTTCAACAAAACAAAAGGAAGAAAAATTACATGAAATAGTGTGCCCGAGTGTACCCTCAAGCAAGAGAACTCTAACCCAAGACAGTGGAAGACCATGGTACAGAGGCTATGGCACTACCCAACACCAAAGAACAATGGTTTGATTTTGGAGTGTCCTTCTAGAAGAACTGCTTACCATAGCTAAAGTCTCTTCTACCCTTGCCTAGAGGAAAGTAGCCACTGAACAATTACATTGCAGTAGTTAACCCCTGGGATGAAGAAGAATTGTTTGGTAATTTTTGTGTTGTCAGGTGTATGAGGACAGGAGAATGCATAAAGAATAGATCAGACCATTCGGTGTATGTGTAGGCAAAGGGAAATGGACCCTAACCAGAGAGAAGGATCCAATGTACAGTAGTTCTGTCTGACCAGTCAAAGGACCCCATAACTCTCTAGTGGTAGTATCTCAATTGGTGGCTGGTGCCCTGGCTATTTTTACTACCTATAAGCGTGTTGCAATTACAATAACATATATAAAATAAGCGAATTGTTTTATATTTACATTAACATGCATGCAAAAATAGGCCCATTTCACAAGTTTAGTACTATAATATACATATATTTAGTGTAGCCTACATATAACATTGAATGGAACTGTGAATATATATTTTTGGCAGCTACTTATGTATTATTGACATCACACATACTTACATACATACATACTGGTGAAAGGATGGATCAGTGCTATGATAGGCTTTGATCATGCGAAAAGAAAGGAGTAGTTTACAGATAAAAATGTGTTCAATTTGAAAGTTTGATGAGGGATAAGAAAAGGGAGACTGAAAACGCAGAGTAAAAGATTTATCTTAATGAAAGGGTCCTGCTATCCAGTGCAGATAAAAGGAAGGTAGTACATGGCTTAGTGTGTGGAGCAGAGGTCGATTTGCTACTAGAGAGTATCTTTAGTTTATGGAATTGCTAATGTTATGAACGTTTTCTGCGCAGGAATATGAATGGGGCATTGGCAATGCTGATTCTTAACATAGATAAGATTTAGATTATTTACAAAAATGTTTTATTCATCTAAATGTTAAATAAAATCAAGCACCTCATCATAAATTTTACGATTTTCTTATGCAAATTCAGATATTAAACTTGAGAGTAACTTACATAATGCATACTTAAAGCCTCACACGTGTGTCTATTTTTTAGCAGACACGCATTCCAAATCGTCTTACATCATCTACTATGCATTTCCGATTTAAAAAACAGTGGAAATTGTGAGTAAAGATTCAGTTCCTTAAGAATTTTAACATCCTCTCAAAAAGTGCATTCCCATACCTCCTAAAATTTAATCTCTTATTGCTTTTTCCTTAATAAAGGGTCAGTGCCATCGGTGCACCTCACGCACTTCACTGTAGTATGAAGGTTTTTTCACCGTTCCTTTGACCTCTGCTCACAATTTATATTCCTTCACTTTACCTCTGTTCCTTGTTCCTTTCTTCACTTTAACTGTCCAAGCTTTTAAGGCCCAAATACACTGTCAAATATGATTGTACAATATTCATGTCTGTGGAAGCATATCCATTGTGAGTGGGTGTGATTGAGTGTTCATAAACATTCGGTTACACCCGCTCACAAAGGATATGCTTGCACAAACACGGATATTGTACAGTATATTGTGCAGTCACGATTGACAGTGTATTTGGGTCTTCACATTGTAATCTAACTGCTGTATTCCCCCCCCCTCACACAGTTATACTTGGGTGCTGAAAGGCTTCGCTGGTCCTCAAATTCACAGATCAATCTACTTTAATCCTTCCTGCCTGTCATGGAGTCAACTTCAGGTCAAATTTTCTTACAAGTCCTCAAATAATTTTTCTCTTTGAGGTACCTTTCAGAGGAAATATCTTATGGTAGTAGTAATGGTACTGAAAGTCATATAAACAATGGGATGGTATTCGAAAAAAAGGTCAATGCTAAAGAATATCACTGAAGTGAGTTCTTAAGAGATTGGGTGAGAGAATTTACCCCAATATTCAGGAGGAATTTCTGAAAATATCGAATGTTCGAGAGAACAGGTGTTACAGAAAAAGACGCTGACTTATTACCCCGTTTCTGCAAGGAAGATGTATGACGTGTTAATATTGAAGATTAATAGGGATACAAAAGACAGAGCATCAGAAAAGGAGTTACTCACAGAAACGCAGTGAAGAATTAAATTTGGCAATTGCTCCCTGTCGTTTATTGCAATAAAAACTTTAGTGAACTCGATTATTGGAAGGAAAGCTTCATCGGAGTGTTTATCAGGATCTAGTTTGTCTGTGTAAATTAAATTAAACATTGATCAGCTAATGGGCACGAATGTATATTCATATATTAGAAAAATTAAATTAAGCCATTTTATTAGATTACTGCTCATCATTCGTTATTGCATGAAAAGAGAGTGGATAAATTGAATATGTCAAGTTAAAGTGTGTTTTTAAAATGTTTGTCAAATTTTCTTTTAAAAAGTTATTTGAGTATGAAAATACCATATTCTGATATATTTCTTATACGCGGTGTTTTTTGAAGAAATTGGTATAAACATTTGAGAAGTAGGTGGCATCATGGCGGATGATATCAGTCATCAATAGCCAGCTTAACGATCAGTATCTTCTGCTATAGGTAACCATTTTGAAAGACGACAAGTAAACAATAAAAAGCTTTCCATCCATGGAGCCGCTGTTATTTAAAAAGATGTTTACTAAGCGTCTTTCAGGACATATTTAGTCAAGAAGGTCACTAACACAAGCACTCAGTTTCTTTCACCTAAGCACATTTGTATGTGTGCATATGTATAAGGTGTATAACTAGTATGCATCGTCAAATATATTTACTTATATTTGTGTATGTTCCTTCCCTTTTACCTTTAAACGTTCTTAAAAGAGCTGGAGTGCATATATTTTGTGATAGATTAAAAAAACCCAAGTTGAACTTTTAGGTTCTGGTGGTACTAAGGCTTCATGACGAAAGCTATTAATTACATGTCGTGCCCATGTCCATTTCGTTTTTCTTACATATTGTTGGAATATCCTCGTGCCTATGTTACTCTTTTTCTGTCTCTTAGTGTTATTCCCATCATTATTCTTTCCATAGCTCTTAGAGTTGTAATTAGGTAATGTTCTAAGGCTTCAGTAAGGCTCCAAGTTTCTCATGCATAAGCTTATACTGGTTGGACCATCTGATTAAACTATTTTCCTCTTAGAGAGGGGCATTTTAATTTTCATAATTTCCTTTTATTTAGCAAAAGCTCTCCATCCCATGCTTATCATTCTTTTAATTTCAGTCTTATGTCCTATTTACTGTCTTTCCTAAGAACGCATTTTCATTAAAAGTCTTTAGAAGTTAGTCCATAACCCTTATTGGTTGTTTCTGCATTTTCATTGAACATTATCTTAGTTTTACTCATATTCCTTTTCAGCCTTAAATTTCTGCTTTCTCTATTCAAATCTTCTATCATCTTTTGTAATTCCTTCCACGATTCACTATGTTATATGCAAATCTTTAAGTTGATAAGGTATTCCCCATCAATGTTAATTCTTATATTTTCCCAATCTAAAATCTTTCGTCTTTATTGTCATGTATATGTTAACTGCTACCGTTATGAGAAGGAATTAAGTGTCACACACACTGTATAGCAGAGTGTCAACATTAACATTATTGTAAAACTTAACTGGTCGATGGTTTTGTTTACCATAGAACACTCTCTAAGAATGCTACCCTTTTCTTGTTTTGGAGTGGATCTTCATACAGTTGCTTTCATGTGAATATTTAATCTCTCTCTCTCTCTCTCTCTCTCTCTCTCTCTCTCTCTCTATATATATATATATATATATATAAGGAGTGAGAGAGAGAGTTATTTGTATATATATACATATATACATATATATATATATATATATATATGTATATGTATAAAATCATTTTTTCACAGTCGATTTTTGATAATAGGAGGTATCCTCCTAGAAAAATATACTGTTATACAATGACCATTAGCCAAATTATATTTCTAACCTACGAATCAACCCATGAAACTTTAATAAACCTCTATATTACTTGCGTCATTCACTTAGAGGTGAAGCTCTCCTGCAGTAAGGTGAACTCCCTTAGCAAACAGACATATTCTCTTCTGTCTTGCTTCGTCGTGCTCAGCTTTCTTCTTCAAGACCATCGGGATCTTTCTTTCCAAGGTCTTTTTCACGCCACCTGTCCAGTCCTTTTTAGTTCTTCCTTTTCTCCTCCCTCCTTACTCATCCAAATTATAAACTCTTCCCCAACCACCTCAAAGCAGTGTGAACCATTATTTCACCTATCCCAATCTTATTAATTCTCCCTTTGAGTTTCTCCACATCCTTTTTTCATCATTTTATATCTTCTTACTTCACTTATTCTAAGCAAAAAAATAATCTGTCCATCTTCAAGCTGTATCTTTCATTACATTCAAAAGCTACACATTACTTCCTTAGAATTATCATGTTGTTTCCATTTACCCTCATACTCAATCTTTTCCTTTCAAAAAAACTTTCAGGCTTTTCTGTATTTTTCACGATATTCCTCATCATAACAAACAATACTGTATCGTCTACAAACAATAACATTCCCAATCCATTTTCTTATCCCACAATTTTTCACATGCAACTACTGTAGTCTTTTTTCCCAACTTCATACATCATTCCCATTTTTAAAGATCATTTAAAGACATGGATATGTGACACTTCTTTCCACAAACTAGATTTTACAATGAACCAGTCCTTCTCTTATTCACATGTACTATGAGACACCCTTTGTTCTCTCCAGAAACCCTTAACGATTTTCATTGCCTTTTCTTTTCGAGTATGTTTTATATGATAATAATAATAATAATAATAATAATAATAATAATAATAATAATAATAATAATAATAATAATTATTATTATTATTATTATTATTATTATTATTATTATTATTATTATTATTATTATTATCATTACTTCTAAACTCTCTATATAACTATTTCCAACATACACTCTCCCTCGCATAAACTGACAAACTTGAACTATTCTTGCCCTTTTGAATCCATAAATCATTTGCCTTACTTTCCTAACCAAAATATTACTCAACATTCCCTACCAAACTAAGTAACTTTGACTATAACTATTAAAGTGTCCTCTAACCATCCCACACACGAACTATATATATATATATATATCTATCTATCTATCTATATATATATATATATATATATATATATATATATATATATATATATATATATATATATATATATATATATATTTAATTCTTCGTGCATCAGTAAAAATCATCGAAGAAACTGAGCGCATGAAGAGAGAGAGAGAGAGAGAGAGAGAGAGAGAGAGAGAGAGAGAGAGAGAGAGAGAGAGATATGGCAGTCCAATGATGCTTTTTAGGTGATGATATTCTCTCTTCAGAGAGTCCTTTGGTTCTTGTAACTTGCCTATCTCTGGCTGTGCACGTCTTGCCGTAAACGCAGCTTGCATTTGTATATCCCAACAACACCTGGATCGAAGCTAGTATGAGAATATTCCCCAATACTCGTCTTGCTGTATTTGTTTGTGTGAATGTATACATTATGTTTTATTGTAGCCTTCCAAACCATCTTTTTGTTATTTTATTGGTATCCATCATAGGCATAATATTTGTCGCGTATTTTCAAGCATCCTTTTTATATTCGATGATGCGTGTATGTTCTCACATCTGCCAGAGTCCGAAAAGAGTGGCTGACATTTTATAACTGCAATCTACCTGGAATATCAATTGTGGAATTCATACTTGGGTTAAGACCGAACGAACCAGTGAGATATGATTGCTGTCCCTGTCATTCTGTAGAGGAGACTCCATATATTTTTTCGTGTCTCCCTTCGGAAGGACAAAGGATGTGCTCTTTTCCGCGATCAAATTAGACTCCCCTTCCATCCGCCCCCAGTGAAAGAATGTGTGATGCGTGCATTTTCGTCGAGTCGTCGACGGAGAATTGGGCTGTTTCGGTGATAAGTATGCATCAGGTACCTGTAGTGTTGTTGTGGGTGTACTCTGTTTTTATGTGGAAGAGGAATAATAAAGAATGTATGTTCTTATTTCCTAATGTGTAACAGGAAGAGTGGGGCGGAGGGGAGGTATTGAGACGGGATGGGATTGGTTGGGATTAGTCATCTTCGGCATGTGGTCAAGGTTGTGGAGGTTTTGTCGTTTTCTTGTCTTGAATTAATGTTGTCCGTTTTATTTATTTAATTACAATTAAAGAAGTTTTGCGAGATATACCTAATTCTATATTAGTCTCCTAATTTTAGTTCTGGGATCGTTATGGAATTATGCCTAAAGCTTTTACACAGATGATTAATCCCTGAGAGAGAGAGAGAGAGAGAGAGAGAGAGAGAGAGAGAGAGAGAGAGAGAGAGAGAGAGAGAGAGAGAGAGAGAGAGAGTTACCTTCACAAGTCTTCAATTACATTCACCCATTTTTTTACAAGAGTGTGATGACGGCATAAGTAGATAGGTTTTCCGTGTTTCATTTCGAATTAACTCTTGGATGCCATAATTGGAAGCGTGATCCTTGGCAGACATCCTGGTAGGAATTGATGAGGGGATGGGTAATGATGGTGCCGCCGCCCCAGGCATTTCATTGGCACCTTGGGGCATACATTTATAGAAACCGGACTTTTAATTTTAGCTTTGATATATCTGGAAACGTTGGTAGATTTTAAAGTCTTTTTTACTTATAAAAACTGAATAGCTATGAGTTTTTATCATTTATCTTCTTTTAAAGGATTAAATTAGTTGGTACAGATTACACAAGGGTGTAGTCATTGTAAGAGATGAATTGGCTCACGTCTGGATATTTTTGCGTTCTTTTTTTAAAGTGAAAAAGACTAAAAATTCCGTCACAATAATTCGCTTTCCTCTTGCCTTCATATTTGGTTTGCCAATAAGACGATGGTAAACAAGTCTTTGTAAGCAGTAAGCTAATAAGGATAAGACGACAAACGTTACCGTCTGGGTTGCAAACCAAGTTCCCCTTCCCCCCTCTCCTCATTGCCATTGAACTTGTTTGACTAAAAATAGACCAGGAACTACGAGCTACGAAGCTGCGGCATGAAAAGCTATTTTGTACTTCGTGTTTTTATTTATGTATTCATGCATGCTTTATGGACAATGATATATATATATATATATATATATATATATATATATATATATATATATATATATATATATATATATATATATATATCATCGTTTTGTATTATTCTGTTTATTCATGTGATATTGGAAATTGGAATAAATGGATGAAACTCTTAGTAGGCGTAATTGTTTTATTTAAGAAGAGTATTTAGGAGAATTTTTAGGTGTGTCATTGCCCTGATAGTCTTTTGTGTTTTGGAGTTTACTCATCCTAAATACTGTAGATAAAGTTTCTCTTCCCGACGCGGAAGGAGGCTCTCGCTCAGAAGCCTTACCAATGCGACTGTTGTGAAGTCAGTTTTCTGTTTTGGACCATGTTGCTTTCCTTTGGAGTCAGTTGAAATTCCAACCCGCTGGAGTCCAGAGCGCCCTCCTACTCAATCTTAGGTGGGGAAGGACGTGAATTTTAAACTGGAATCGAACGTTAGTTATCTAAAGGTTGTTTTAAAATTGTGAATGTTGCCAAGATTACTGTTGGCTGGAATATACGCGAGGAAAATTTATGCGGAATGGTTTTTTTCAACCGTAGCATACCTTCTAAACCCCTCATCAGCATGGGAATTATGGAATGGTACTTCTCGAACATGTAGGTTTCTTTGATATTGTTCAGTACACATAGATGTAATGTAATGTTCAGTAAGCTCACGTTTGTAGTTAAGTGCTCTGATTGCTTATGTAGTTACTTCTTGTTTGCAGGATGACAGAAAACCTCAAATCAATCAATCAATTCTCGTTTGCTAATTCCTCTCTGGTCCTAGTTTTTGTTTTCCCTTTAACAGTTCCATTATCCGGGTGGTTTCCTGTACTGGTAGTTATACTATGTTGAGAATAAAAATCACATACGTTTATTGAGCAGACAGAAGTACTTCAGTTCAAGCTTTCTATTGAGAAGAACTTGTTTCCAGCAGATTCAGAAAATGCTGAAATATTCTTTGAGTTTTTCTTATATTCGAATTAGTACTTGTTTCTCTCATTGCTCACATTTATATGAAGGAAGTCATAACCTTCATAAACTTGCCTTAGAGGAATTTATTGAAGATAAAGATTGCCCAATTCACATAAGTAGAGAGATTATCCTAAGAAAGGTACCTATTGCAGGAATGTTGTCCTATGATACTTCTATAAAAGCTTGGGAAATCTCCCAGGTTTCATTGGAAAGATGAAAACCGCTTGGGGATGTTCTCCAGAGGAGGATCCTTCCAGGAGAGAGCAACTTATAAGAATAACAATAAGGCCAATACAGCCATAACATTCCTCACAAGCCAAGCATTTTGTTTACTCTTGAGAAGGAGATTTTGAGTATGACCCCTCTCTCATGAGGGTCTCAAGGACGGCTTGTTGAACTTGGGTCGTGGGTTGAGGATTGTAAACACCGCCTACATAAGAACCGGATGAGGCCAGGCATTGAGGAAAGCTACGTTGATATGGCAATAGGAGGTCCTACTTAGGACTCTGTCGAGAGGGACTTTTAAGAATCGCTAGAAGTGGTAGTTATACACATCTCATCTTGGAGAGAATGGTGTTTGCATCATAAAGAACTGCGTATACAGTAATGACGGGCTCAAGTGCCCTGCCGAGATGTTTACCGAAAGATCGCCAACACGTAGAAGCTTTAGGAAGTCCCCTTTAAGTCATATATTGGACTTATCGATAGATTAGTGTTTCATATAAAATAGCTGTATCGATATTAGCTGCATTTTTAGTCTTTCTGTTTGTATTGCAAATTACAATTGAACTGCACTATAATTCAGAACAATTACTTCTGATCCATTTATAACATGCCTGGTCGTAATAGGAAATGCAATTTCTCGCCTGTAGGTTGTCATAAAAATAAAATAATTGAATCAAAGCCACCCAACTTGGTATGCAAGTCACCAATTGACCAGATGTATGAAGCTACTGTACTGCAAAAAAACTAGTAAAGGAATGCACATACGCACACTCTCACGGGCACACGCGCACTCACTCATGCGCGCGCACACGCACACACTCATGCGCGCACACGTGCACACACACTCTCACACACACATACACACACACACACACACATATATATATATATATATATATATATATATATATATATATATGTATATATATATAGTAACGAATTTATGCATATATGTACACATATATTGTATATGTCTTTGTGTTATTAAAATATTAAGAAGTACCTTTATTAGTTTAAGTTAAAATTAGCTTAATGTAAATTAATACATAGATAAAAAATCAATAAAGCCATAGGTATTATGTGCGTAATAAGATTGAAAAAATGAATGATGTCAGTAACACGAAAAATAGATATATACGTATCTGTTGGTACATCTTGGTCATTTGTATCAATATTGAAATACAAGTTAAAAAAATTTCATCTCGGTTACTGCATAAATGGCCAGTCCTTGCAGCGGGACCCTCTTTGTTCCATATTTTATGACTTAGTCCTAATGGCGTCACCCGGCCGTTTAGAGGATGTTGCAGGCTCTTCCAGACTGTCACCCATAAAAAGGGGCTGAGTTTTCTTCCCAAATTGTCATCCAAATAAAGGAATGAATCGGACGCTGGCGCACTTCCTTCCCACCTGCAGCCTGCCATAAAGCGACCGCACCATTCCCGTACCGCTATACAGGTAACTCTGGCTGTCCCACCCAGTAGACCATAAAGGTCTTTAGTGTGGGCGTGATGGCTCGACCACGGGCGCTGGGATGAGCCCTTCTCGGCCAAGACTCTCACTCTCTCTCTCACTTCGTGTTGTATTTGCCCGGCTTTTGCAAAGGCCAGGATCGGATGGGGAGCGAGGCGAACTGTACGAGTTAGCGTAGAACGTTAGTTTTGACATAGAGGTGCTATGAAAACTTTTAATTAGTTTTCATGTACTATAGTTGTTTTATGGAAACTTCTAATTAATTTTCATGTACAGTATAAACAAACTGCCGTTATTTCGAGTTTTTTATCGAACATTTACTTTAATGTGGATCAATAATGCTTGGTGTTGGAAATATAAAATCTTACAGACTATATCAATTTTGAGTGGTATTTTCACCTGTATACTGTATGTTTATACAATTTCATTAATGACTTAAATGAGTATAGCAATTGTTGTTGTTTGCAACTTCATTCGTACGATTTATATGCAATAAGGACCTATCCATTTTGGAGGTTCATGGGCGAAAAATTAACAATCATATATTTATTTTCCCCTTTTCTTGGTTACTTGACAGTACTCTTGTCTAACCCTTTCACTTTGCGATAAGATATTTTACAGTGTCCGAACTTTGTATGAAAGGGAGACAGAGAGAATCTATTAAAGTTCTAGTGTCAAAATACTAAAGGTCAATAGCGGTGGAAGCGGAGAGAGAGAGAGAGAGAGAGAGAGAGAGAGAGAGAGAGAGAGAGAGAGAGATTGTGTGTGATTGTCTTTTGTCTGGAGCCGGATGGGAGGGACGTTAAAATTGGAATGTCTTCACAATATATCTTTTGAAACTGCTTTGGACAGATTTAATTTTTGAATTCACGCCAGAGCTGGCATTGGTAATGGAGCCACACATCGATGTGAGGTCGGTTTCCCCAAGACAAGTGGAAAACTCGGGAAAGATCTGATGGCTTTGGTCGAAGTTTGGACGGGGAGAGGAGCCATTTTCCCGTCCATTGTGTAAAAGAAAGCAAGCTCACTTTTGGCTATAGTAAAGTTTGAATTGGTAAAGTTTTGGAAATGTAAGAAAAAAGATCTTATCCGGGACCTGATGCAGGAATACAAAAGACAGGTTAGAGAAACACTATTCATTACTAATCTATTCTTGAAGAGTGTGAAAAGCCTTGCATAGAATTTTTTGTTTCATGTAAGATGATAATTTTACATGAACAGAAAAATTAATCAGTCAATGTACAATACTTGGAATAGCTTATCCTATAAAATAAATGCCCTGAATATTAATTCGATCAGAATATGTAGTTTTCTGAATGTTCTTTCACTATCCTGGGGAATGTAAAACTATGATTAATTGCACATTGTAAAGCTTGAGAAATATAAACAATTATGTTATGTAACAGACATAAAGATAACGACAAATGAATAAGTCAAATATAACTTGTTTCTTTGCATACAAGTGTGTGACCCTCCTCCAAGACCTTTGACACTTCCCTACCTTCGCTTCGTCCTCTCCTAACCCTCCACCAACCTCGCCCCCTTTTCATTCCCTCTTCATAAACCCTTCACCACCCCCTCCTCTTTCCCTCCTCCTTCTCTCTTAGTCACCCACTTGTCGTCATTTGTGCGAGCCTGGGCTGTGAAGAAATGGGTGGAATGGAGATGAGAAGACGGGACGGGACCTGTGTGAGAGATGGGCGTACGATGATTGCTGTAACAGATTGTCT
>NC_090731.1:115562598-115567598 GCF_036898095.1 Palaemon carinicauda | reverse complement strand
TGATGCAAAATTTTGACGCTTTTTTCTTTAACGTGTACTGGGTCCTTAAGAAGGGTGAGAAGAAACGTGTCTGCGATTGCCCCAATTCTCTTGTTTGTCAGTTCTAAAGTTATCTTGTCTATGAAGTTTTCGTATCCTTGAGGTAGCCAACGCTTATGATACTAACTGGTTAATGGTTTGAATATTTTGATTGACCAAATTGCTGTTACTCACTACGAAAGTGTTTGGTCGCTTACACCGCGTTACTAGTGGGAAGGGGATGTGGGGTTGTTCATGAGTGCCAGGAATCATGTTTCGATGGTTGCATTTCACTGTTGAGATTGTCATCTCTCTCTCTCTCTCTCTCTCTCTCTCTCTCTCTCTCTCTCTCTCTCCACACACACACACACACACACACACACACACACATATATATATATATATATATATATATATATATGTGTGTGTGTGTGTGTGTATGTATGTGTGTATGTATATATGCGTTTTTATGTTATTGTACCTATATGTATAAATATGTAGGCCTGTTTGTTTGTTTCTGTGCGTATATGTGTTATTTGTTTTTAGCAAGTTTAGAAATTATGAACTTACTATATGGACCTATGTTAATTTTTTAGCATCTGGTAATGTCGAATGAACTTGTGCAATGTAATTTTGCCGTGGCGTTCTCGGCACGTAGAGAGAGAGAGAGAGAGAGAGAGAGAGAGAGAGAGAGAGAGAGAGAGAGAGAGAGAGAGAGAATGGGTTAAGGTACAAACGAAACATTCTGTGGTCCTTAGCGCCCATGATGATGTCACGTCAGGAGTTCAGTTAAAGAATAAGCACTTGAAGAATTGTCGTCTCATATCCATATCTTTACTACGCCTTGTCATCCTCATCATGACATCTCTTGGACGTTGTCCCAATGAGCCAGGATGTAATGCCAGAGGTCATTTCAGTGATCTCAACACGAGTTGCATTTCTAACCCGACCTGACTAACACCTTATATCCTAAGTCAGTTCTTTTAAAAGCTCTTCGAACCGTTCTACCAGTAGGTTCGACAACCGGGCTCGGCGAGCTGTTCGGCCGTGTAAACCCGCCTTTAGATTACATCTTTAACATTGCTGTCAACAGTCACTAGAAATTACAAATAAATCCACACATGGTCAGGCCTCGTCTAGATAATCCCCGTATTCTGAGAGGTTAAACTAATCTCTCTCTCTCTCTCTCTCTCTCTCTCTCTCTCTCTCTCTCTCTCTCTCTCTCTCCCTCCTTGCGAATACAAAAGAGAAACTTGAAATTGGATGCCATCTTCAATATTACTTTGTAAGATTGGCAATACTTATAAATATTAGTGGGTGATTAATCCTCGATTAACTTACGATCTGATCAGATATTCACCGTAAATAAAGCGAATCATTGTGGGCTGCATGGGAAATAGAATGCCAATGGTGCAATATGCAATAAAAATTAATTCATAGAAAAGATTTATGTTCTTCGGATTTAGCAACTTGCAAGTAGTTAAAAAACTAATGGAAAGGAAATTTCGTATACGCAGTAACATTAAAACCGGAAATCTGAAAGAGCGCAAGTCACCATCACGTTACGTGTTCGGTTCACGAGTCTCGCTGGTGGTCATGATGGACAAGTTACTAAAGAGTGAGGTTGGTTGACGGTCACGTGGCATTGCAGAACTTCCTCCTTAAGAGACATTGTGATTTCAGATTCTGTAGTTCATTGTACACAATGTATAGACAGATATATATATATATATATATATATATATATATGTATATATATATATATATATATATATATATATATATATATATATATATATATATATAATATATATATATATATATATATATAGTACAGTTTTTTAGCATCGTAATGAATCTATCCCTTGTCATTTATGCTAATTCATTAAAAAAATATTATATACCAACATTTTTTACGAGTCCATTGTTTACACCATTGACGACTTAAAAATTATCTTGAACGGTATGCAAGGATTGTGTTTGTGATACAGTAGTAAATGGGATATAATCCTAACCTCCTGAACGTTGGATACTTTGTTTAAATCACCCGCCTTAGACTTCAAAAACATGACTTGATATTTCGCAAAAACGTATCTGATGGTCCGCCAAAAGCTAGGCACAGTTCCTATGGCTTCGTAGCCCCAGGGATGATATTATTATTATTATTATTATTATTATTATTATTATTATTTGCTAAGCTACAACCCTAGTTGGAAAAGCATATTGCTATAAGTCCAAGGGCTCCAACAGGGAAAATAGCCCATTGAGGAAAGGAAGTAAGGAAACTACAAGAAAAGTAATTAAACTATTGAAATAAGATATTTTAGGAACAGTAACAGCATTAAAATAAATATTTCATATATAAAATATAAATAAGAGGAAGAGAAATAAGATAGATAAGTGTGCCCGAGTGTACCTTCAAGTAAGTAATTTACTACTCTACCAAGGACAGAGAAAGACCATGGTACAGAGGCTATAGCAGTGTCCAAGAACAGAGAACAATGGTTTGATTTGGGAGTATCCTTCTAGAAGAGCTGCTACCATAGCTAAATAGTCTCTTCTACCCTTACCAAGAGGAAAGTAGCTACTGAAAAATTACATTGCAGTAGTTAACCCCTTGAGCAAGGAAGAATTGTTTGGTAATCTCAGTGTTGTCAGGTGTATGAGGACAGAGGAGACTATTCAGTGTATGTGTAGGCAAAAGGAAAATGAGCCGTAACCAGAGAGAAGGATCCAATGTAGTACTGTCTGGCCAGTCAAAGGACTCAATAACTCTCTAGCGGTAGTATCTCAACGGGTGGTTGGCGCATTCATTAGATGAACTGTTATAGAATTGAGATTTTCCTAACTTTTAGACAGATCTTGCGCTCAGGTGGGTGGTTTCCATTTTCCACCTAAGGTGATTTAAGTTCTGCTCAATTATCGGACGAATTCTGGTTCTTTAAACTTGATTTAATCGGGCAACTTTCAACATCATCTGAAGTTCAGGGGCTTCTTAGCCTAGTAACTGTAGTGTGAGCTGACTGTTCCGCTTAGAATCAGCATTTTTATTCAGTTGAAGTGTCACGTGCCATAACTCCCTAGGACTTCTAGTGCAAGTCTTAAAAGAGCTGCCTACATGGCAGTGACGTCATCTGTAGAATACTGAAACGTCTGAACTTCAGTGATAATGCCATGAGATTTCAAAACGTAATTTTGAGATAGTTATGCATTTCTTTCAGAAATAAAACTTACAAGTCTCCGCCAATTTTTCTTGCTTCGTAAGTTTAAGATCACATTATGAATAGTAATGATAACAAAAAGATTTCAACAACAGTAGTAATAGAAATAATAATAGTAATAATGATACTGAGATTTTGTCACTTTCTTTAGACATTTTATACCAGTAGACTCTGTGGTAATGGCATGGGTCCTTTAATAAGCTCTGTTAAGTCCGTACACCGAAATGAGTATTAATATCTTTTATGTGCCAGGAACTCGGGGCATAAATCTTAATTAATTTCTTGCAGTGTCTTTGATGCGACTAAAATATCCTTGAAACATTTTTTTGCAACTTTTTTATTAATGTTTTATGATTACATTGAGTACGATCGCTTATTATCAAGCAAACGTTACTTTCTGACTCAGCCCCTGTCCTCCCACCATAGCCACGAAATTTATGAAGTTTTGTACTTCAATTTTCGGTCTAGTTTAGAAGGAAAGTTTTGACCTTAGAATCTTGAATGTAGATATGTATTTATGCATATATGTATGTATGTATATATGACGACATTCAGAATTCAAGTATGCATAAATGAATAAGGTAGTTTTCATAGTGGATGTGTCTATATTTGACCTCCTGTAAACTAATTGTTGTTTTTTTTTACGCTGTATTTAATATAAAAATAAATAAGATGGGCTTGCCCGTTCGTTTTGTGTCACCGTTATTGAATTTTCAGTTGATGCCGTCGCGCTAAACCCCAAATGACCCAGTTCCGTGCAGGCAGTGGATCTCCAATATCGGCTTCGTTGACGTTCAGGGGCTTCGCACAATGTGAACCGCGACCCTTTCTTTTAATAGTTGCTTCGATGCGATTTCAGTACGAAATATGGGTCTTCTTGGGAATAATATTAGGGTATACTAAACCTGTACTGTACTAGCCTCCTGGCTAGTACAGTGGTAACGTGTTTGCCTAGCATTTGCATGGCAGCAGATCGATCCCCGCCCAGGACTGTGAGGTTTAAGCTGTTTACTGGGGAGGCCACTGCTGTGGTAGGGCACAACAGGTAGGGGCGGGAGGTTTGAGCTTGCCTGGCTGACGTTCTGGTGATCATCTATTCTGATGGAATTGGAACTGAAACTAAACACCTTTAATCTTTCCAGCTATTAAAGACAAAAAAGAAAAAAAAAACAATCTATTTCAATGCTAAAAATATCTGCACAAATTTTTAATGTGTGTTGCATAGGGGTTTACTTAAAGGTTATAATCGATATATTTTTATGCAGAAGTTTTCATATTTCACCAATAATTGATATCAGAGGAATCAAGATTACAGCTTTGCAGCAACGAAAGAGAAATGTAAATTCGAATCAAAGTTTTAAAGTTGGGGCTGTCGTTTGGTTAAAGAATGATAACATTGAATATGGCAATTGGATATTTTTTCAGTTAGAACGATTTAATTTATCTAATGAAATAAAATATCCAACGCGTTTGTTATAGGGCAAGATAAAAAATATGGATAATTATGAGAATCAAATATTCAACCAATGGTAATCTTAATATTAAATGTATTAAAAACAAGTTTAAATAACGAGATGTAAGTTTCCAGTCAACCTGGTTGTTACATGTGATCCTTGAGAAGGTAACTTGTTACGCCTAGGCCTTGGTGTTACGCCATGGTCTCGTATCTAGAATTCTAGATCCTTCGAGGATACGAAGAGAGTCCTTATGGAAATGAATTCATCTTGGCAGTGACGAATGGGAGAGGCAGCTTATTAATTT
>NC_090731.1:115557921-115562098 GCF_036898095.1 Palaemon carinicauda | reverse complement strand
GGACAGAGGAGACTATTCAGTGTATGTGTAGGCAAAAGGAAAATGAGCCGTAACCAGAGAGAAGGATCCAATGTAGTACTGTCTGGCCAGTCAAAGGACTCAATAACTCTCTAGCGGTAGTATCTCAACGGGTGGTTGGCGCATTCATTAGATGAACTGTTATAGAATTGAGATTTTCCTAACTTTTAGACAGATCTTGCGCTCAGGTGGGTGGTTTCCATTTTCCACCTAAGGTGATTTAAGTTCTGCTCAATTATCGGACGAATTCTGGTTCTTTAAACTTGATTTAATCGGGCAACTTTCAACATCATCTGAAGTTCAGGGGCTTCTTAGCCTAGTAACTGTAGTGTGAGCTGACTGTTCCGCTTAGAATCAGCATTTTTATTCAGTTGAAGTGTCACGTGCCATAACTCCCTAGGACTTCTAGTGCAAGTCTTAAAAGAGCTGCCTACATGGCAGTGACGTCATCTGTAGAATACTGAAACGTCTGAACTTCAGTGATAATGCCATGAGATTTCAAAACGTAATTTTGAGATAGTTATGCATTTCTTTCAGAAATAAAACTTACAAGTCTCCGCCAATTTTTCTTGCTTCGTAAGTTTAAGATCACATTATGAATAGTAATGATAACAAAAAGATTTCAACAACAGTAGTAATAGAAATAATAATAGTAATAATGATACTGAGATTTTGTCACTTTCTTTAGACATTTTATACCAGTAGACTCTGTGGTAATGGCATGGGTCCTTTAATAAGCTCTGTTAAGTCCGTACACCGAAATGAGTATTAATATCTTTTATGTGCCAGGAACTCGGGGCATAAATCTTAATTAATTTCTTGCAGTGTCTTTGATGCGACTAAAATATCCTTGAAACATTTTTTTGCAACTTTTTTATTAATGTTTTATGATTACATTGAGTACGATCGTTTATTATTAGGCAAACGTTAGTTTCTGACTCAGCCCCTGTCCTCCCACCATAGCCACGAAATTTATGAAGTTTTGTACTTCAATTTTCGGTCTAGTTTAAAAGGAAAGTTTTGACCATAGAATCTTGAATGTAGATATGTATTTATGCATGTATGTATGTATGTATATATATATTCGACATTCAGGATTCAAGTATACAAAAATGAATAAGGTAGTTTTCATAGTGGATGTGTCTATATTTGACCTCCTGTAAACTAATTGTTGTTGTTTTTTTTTACGCTGTATTTAATATAAAAAATGAATAAGATGGGCTTGCCCGTTCGTTTTGTGTCACCGTTATTGAATTTTCAGTTGATGCCGTCGCGCTAAACCCCAAATGACCCAGTTCCGTGCAGGCAGTGGATCTCCAATATCGGCTTCGTTGACGTTCAGGGGCTTCGCACAATGGTAATGATAACATTGTGAACCGCGACCCTTTCTTTTAATAGTTGCTTCGATGCGATTTCAGTACGAAATATGGGTCTTCTTGGGAATAATATTAGGGTATACTAAACCTGTACTGTACTAGCCTCCTGGTAAGTACAGTGGTAACGTGTTTGCCTAGCATTTGCATTGCAGCAGATTGATCCCCGCCCAGGACTGTGAGGTTTAAGCTGTTTACTGGGGAGGCCACTGCTGTGGTAGGGCACAACAGGTGGGGGGGGGGGTGTTGAGCTTGCCTGGCTGACGTTCTGGTGAGCATCTATTCTGATGGAATTGGAACTGAAACAAAAAACCTTAAACCTTTAATCTTTCCAGCTATTAAAGACAAAAAAGAAAAGAAAAAAAAACAATCAATTTCAATGCTAAGAACATCTGCACAAATTTTTAATGTGTGCGTTGCATAGGGGTTTACTTAAAGGTTATAATCGATATAGTTTTATGCAGAAATTTTCATTTTACATCAATAATTGATATCAGAGGAATCAAGATTACAGCTTTGCAGCAACGAAAGAGAAATGTAAATTCGATTCAAAGTTTTCAAAGTTGGGGCTGTCGTTTGGTTAAAGAATGATAACATTGAATATGGCAATTGGATACTTTTTCAGTTAGAACGATTTAATTTATCTAATGAAATAAAATATCAAACGCGTTTGTTATAGGGCAAGATAAAAAATATGGATAATTATGAGAATCAAATATTCAACCAATGGTAATCTTAATATTAAATGTGTTCAAAAAAGTTTAAATAACGAGATGTAAGTTTCCAGTCAACCTGATTGTTACACGTGATCCTTGAGAATGTAACTTGTTACGCCTAGGCCTTGGTGTTACGCCATGGTCTTGTATCTAGAATTCTAGATCCTTCGAGGATACGAAGAGAGTCCTTATGGAAATGAATTCATCTTGGCAGTGACGAATGGGAGAGGCAGCTTATTAATTTTTTAATGAAGTGACCTGAAGTGTCCAGATGATGTTGAGTGCATGTTTACTTTGGGCTGAAGTGGGATGTTTATTTGTAGCTCACGGACTCTTTAAATATGTGTGCCTCAAGGACATCTCTCTCTCTCTCTCTCTTCTCTCTCTCTCTCTCTCTCTACGTATATGCTCGGGTATATACCTCTTAATTTGAAAATTTGAATAAGATTGTAAAGCAATGAGAGAGAGAGAGAGAGAGAGAGAGAAGAGAGAGAGAGAGAGTACTAGGGGGTGGAGATGGGGATCTACAGCGACCCTACCTTCCCAAAATGGTTACCAAAGTGGATGTTTCTGCTGATGCCACCTCGACTCTGTCCTTTTCAGATAGTAATCAGTTCAACGGATTTGTCGCTTTTATGTGCTTTTCTATTCTCGTTAATGACGGCTTTCTAAATAAAAAATCCCTCTTAGGCCTATCTGGGTGATTGAATATTCGCCAAACCTTATAGGGTCGAGTCGTTTCAAAACTCACATGGTTGCGAAGCATGTAAGAATTTCGTAATTTTTCCTTACCTTTCATTTTTAAAACTAATATTGTCTGTAGGTTACTTTTACATACACACACACACACTTAGACACGAAAAGTTTGTGTTAATGCTATTGCAAAAAATATGCTAGTATTTAAAATTTTATATATTGAAATGTATTGACAAAAATACTGTTTTTTTTTTTTTTTTTTTTTTTTTTTTTTTGCATATAAGTAGTCAGATATACATTCTTAAAAAGTTAATTACTTCATGGTAATAAGAGTGGTAAATTGTAAGCACAATCATGTTATCGTGCAGAGACATTCAGACCACCGTGGCATTAAATCTGAAAATACTCCGATGTTATCGTTCAATATTTTAACAAGAATCCCAGGCAATTTGATATTTTTAAAACCAAAATGTAACTAAATAGAAGTTATTTTCTTTACTTTGAAATGTTTACAATTATTTTTTTTTATTAACTGGTGGTTAAATTTATTTCATTTATATTCAGAATTATAATGATGACGCTGATAGAAGTAGATTGGATGAATTTTCAAGAGCCTTTAATTTTGTAAGGGCCTTCAAGAACTTAAGCTACAATGGCCCTCTAAAGTTACACATTTTACGTGTGTTCCTTGGGAAGTCGTGACGTCACCAGACACATTGTGTTAACGCAACCACCATCATCACTGCCCATCACCGTCGCAGTCATCATCATCATCATCACAACCATGAGTAGTGGATCCTTTAGAGAAGTCATTTTGGGCTTTCGCCACGGCTGCCTCCTGGCTCTTATTGCGTCTACTGTTCTATCCTCGAGTGTTCCTCTTATCCTTCTTTCATTATAGAAAACAGTCGTCATGTTGACCCGGTGCTATACTGAGGCTTGGTGAGACAGCCCGGCCCATTGGGGTCCTTCTGGGAAATCCTTTCTGTGCTAAAAGTGATTACAATCTGTGATCCAGAACTGGAAGAGGAAAAGAGACAGGAAGAGGAGGAGGAGGCAGGAAAAGCAGCGGCCAGTGGAGGAGGTGGTTGTTTGAGAAACTCTTAAGACATGGACGACGCTGCTAATAACAGCAGTGACGATGACGACGTTTTTGGCATGTGCGGCGGCTATGCCTCCCGCCCTTTGGTCGATCGCTCACTCTCCCAGTCGGCCCCCACCGAAGATTACTTCCCTCCGGAGGCCACAACACCAATTGCCATTCCGACCCTCAGTGTTCCCGTTACTGTCATTGTCGCTAGTCCCTGTGGCAGTCCTTCTGAGGATGTCACTGAGGTGGCACTCAGACGACCCAAAGGAGGACCACCGGAGGAA
>NC_090731.1:115517921-115552921 GCF_036898095.1 Palaemon carinicauda | reverse complement strand
TCCGTAAAGGTTATTCGTCGAGACATTGCTCGAACGTATCCTGAGCACGATTTCTTCAAAGAAAAAGATGGTTTAGGGCAGGAGAGTTTGTTCAATGTGATGAAGGCCTATTCCTTGCATGATCGAGAAGTGGGCTACTGCCAAGGATCAGCTTTCATTGTTGGCCTCTTGCTCATGCAGGTATAGTGTACAAAATAGTTATCCTTTTCCTTTGTGAAACCATATGATGAGAATATTTAAATATCTTGAATATTTTTAAGTTGTAGATAATTTAGATTCAGTAAATAACGGAAGTGATATGTTTGCATTCGGTTACCAGATATTAAGTATGGTAAAGAGAAGATTTATTATGAAATGGACTGATTTATCTGTTTTTATTTTTAAATAGATGCCCGAGGAAGAGGCATTTGCCGTATTGGTAAAACTCATGCAGGAATACCGGATGCGTGAGATGTTCAAACCCTCCATGGCAGAGTTAGGTTTATGTATGTATCAGTTAGAATGTCTTATCCAAGAACATCTGCCAGATCTTCATGCTCACTTCACTTCTCAGAGCTTCCACACATCCATGTGAGTATGCCTTAAATCTTGATATATAATAGGATTGGTGTGTTTGGTCTTAAATTTTTACAGCATGTAGATTCTATGCTACTGAATTTTTGTCTTTATGATATTCTTTTTTTCTTTTTAAACAGGTATGCCTCCTCTTGGTTCCTGACATTATTTTCTACTACCCTGCCTCAACCCCTTGCATGCCGTGTAATGGACTGTTTCTTAGTGGATGGAGTGGAAGTAATATTCAGAGTGGCTCTGGCTTGCCTTACATTGAGCAAGGAGGACTTATTTTGTATGGACATGGAAGGAATGCTCAAGGTAAGAATCCCACTTAATATTTACCTGTGTTGGTAAATTATATTATGATATGCATTGTATGGTCAATTTCGCAGAGATTAGAGTTTTTATGAAAGTCTCACTTGATAAGTGAAACACACGAGCAAGTTGACCCATATAGTCGGTCACTTTGAAATAGAGCTTTTGAGGAGCACCAGTATTCCACAGACACCTTGTGACCTTTGATTTACAATATAAGGAATTTCATTGCTTTTGATCTAGAACTCAATTTAGAAAGGGTTCAAAATATCATGTTTTAATAAGGTCAGGTGTCTTTTTATTCCTCATGCCTACCATGAATTTTCTTAAAACATTTATGCCTTGGAACTGATTAGAAAGAGTAGTCTTTTAAAATAATTACAGTGGAGTAACATTTGTTTGGATAATTTATAGAAAATAAGATCGACCTGAACTGATCACCATCAGCACCTTTATAGACTATTTTAGAAGAATTTCAAGTTGTTTTTAAAACACACGTCTAGGAAAATCTTCATTGATAATGGAGATATACATCAAGGAATATTAAAACACCTCTCATCACCCCTTATTTTGTGACTAGTCTTTTCTGGAAAGCTTAGAGATTTTCCACTAGAAATAACATTGAAAGTGGATGCTTTAATATATGAAAAGAGTCTTTTCCTTCTTATTAACATGAAATATAATCATAGAAAATAAATGACCCAGATTTAGGAGTGAGGTACTCTATTCCTATTTGAAAAAATTACAAAACAAAATGTTAGACTTCTCAACACATGCTACATAGTATGGTGTAAATTATGATGGACTATCACCATAAAAATAATCTAGAGATGCATTAATTCGAAGTTAAATGATATTTCCATGAATGTGGAGAAGGTTATTTGTATTGTTATCTCTGTGACACCTGAGCAACCTAGGAACCTGTCATTAGTTATGCAAGTGGAATTGGTTTACAGGTTATTCTTATAACTGCAAATTATTCCTGCTTTCACAAGTTTGCACAATAAACATAATAAAGCTTGAGTAAACTGAAGTTTAAAAGCACAAGTTAATTTTTTTTATGCTTTCTGCTTATCAAGGCCTCAGCTTAGGCTTTGGTTGAGTTGTGTTACCAGGCCAATGCAAGAGCCCGTGTCACATGTAAGGTGGGGCAATCGAAGACGAGATGAATTAGAGTTTTCTCTTTCTAACACTAGAACCTCAAAAAGAAATCGGTGGCGAGATGAAATTTCTCATTACCAAATATGTGCTGTATATACAGTGCCTGTTTTCAAATGATTTGAAGTCCAGGTAAATGCTGCTCATAGATGTTTGTATCCCTATTCCTGACATTCAGGGTAATTTTGGTGGTCGCACAGTACACACATGTTCCCGCTTCTAAGGTAGTGGGGAGACAACACATAGCTAAATGATTTGATGTAATTTAAAAACTTGGGCCCATAGATTCACTAAGAACTGTTACTAGATGTTCTCACCAGTATATTATTTTGATTCTTATAATAGTTTAACCAGACCACTAATTCACATTTCATGACTCTTAGGTCTTGTCCAAGGAATTTATTCCTAAGGGGTGAATAAAGGAACCCCCCCCAAAAAAAAAAAAAAAAAAAAAAAAAACTTGAAGTCAAATTACTAGATGAGAATGAAGGGAAAGTATGAATAGTAAAAGCAAAAATAAATTCCAATTGGGCCAAATGAGATTCTGCAAAGAAACATTAAGGCAGCAATGCCTACAGTGTATAACATGTGACATACTGTGAGGAGTACATTTCTAAAGGAAAATGAACTTCAAACTTATATTTCATACCACTTAATTCAAGTCTCTGTTGGGTCATTTATAAGAAATGATTTCAAACTTTGCTTACCTACTAATTTATCTCACCATTTTCATTTATTACAAGTCCCTCTATTAGCATCAATAAACTTTAGTCCTACCAATGAAAATGATTCCGCAAACTAATTTATGTATACCAAGATGATGATAATTTGCACCTGATAATAATGCTCATTAGGTGGCACTATAGGTTGTGGCAAAGTATCTCGGTACATAGCCACTGTGATTAGAATACCCCCCCCCCCTTTATTTTTCCCATTGACGAATAATTGGACTTCCTTAGACCAAAAATGTCAAAGGCAAATTTTATGTTAAGTTCTAAATTTCTATTAATTTATCTTTGTATGCACTTTTTTGCTAAACTGCATGAGAATTTATTGTAACTCAAGGGATGTGGATTGTGCAAAATACTAAACAATTACAATTGCTCAAAAGTTGCATAATCTTAAAATTAACACACTTAGATCATTGTGAGCAAATATAATTTGCAACTATCAACACTAATATCAAGAATATTACTATGGTTATAGAAATATAACAGCTTTTCATAGCATAGTTATAGTTGTGACTTTACATGATTCAGAAATTAATCGGTACATAAGCATAAAGTTATAAAGAGAGGACATGAATTTCATTGGCATTAACAGTGCAGTATGGGGATAGTATCTTTTTAGATTACTGTACATGCACTGCAATGTGACAAAAAAAAAAAATAATGGGAAAAGGAGACACGAAAATTTGAAATAAAGGAGTTGCTGTATGACTTGCATCGATAAGTCATCAAATCCAAATCCCAGAATACCGCAGGGAGTATGCAATCAGTGTACCGCAAGTGATGCTCTGTGGGTGTTACTGAAGTACATTTATAGCATTCCTACAGCCTCTAGGTGTAACAACTTTCAAGTTTTTTTGGTTTACCTCTATTCCCACCTTTCTTCCATCTTCTTGCCCAGCTCTTTAGAATTTTACTTTTTAGTGCAACTGCACGTTATCTTTCAGTTGCACTTCAGTACTGAATGACCTTCCTAGTATGGGGAAATGTAGCTCAAATTTCATAAATCAAGTTAAATCCAAAGAGCAAAAACTGAACTTGGTCATAGCTTGTTAATATAACACTTATCTTTCGCAGAATGGCATGGATGCTGCAAAGTGGTATAAGCCTTATCAAGTATTGATAAGGTCAAGAAACTGGAATTACAATGTTTTATTTAACTGAAGCAATTGTAACACTGAATACTCTTAAAACACGAACTAAAGCAGTTAATTTTATTGTTGCAACTACACAGAACAAAATTTATTCGGTAACTAATGAAGGTTATTTAGGTTTCTTAAGCCTAACCATCATTCAGGAAATAAATTCTGCCGATGGGTTCTAAGTTATGAATATTTTTTGTAGGGTTAAGTACAAAGTAAACTACTGATACTAGGTACCAATATTTCATTCACAAATAATTTTCAAAGAAGGAGTTATTTTGCATATAAACAAATTATAACCATAAACCAAAATATTCTATAGAGAAGAATCACCTCTGTATCTGGTTTCTTTTTTATAGTATTTTCAACGAGATCTGCCTGCCAAGTTTGAAGCAGACCCAGAGTGCTATTTTTCCTTAGCATATTCTCTGCGATATAATGCCAAAAAGATGAAGAAGATGGAGAAAGAATATACTGCTATGAAAACCAAAGAACAAGAAGAGTTAGTTGAATTAAAGGTTAGTGTTTGTTCTTTTCATAGTTTGAGAATTAGTCTTAGTTCTAAAGGCTAAGCTTAGATCTAACCATTCAAAATTTTTGTGTCCAGTTCTTCATTCAAAAAAAAGATATTGACTGAGATTATACAATGTTTTATGAAGCTATTATAAATGAAAATTGTTTCAGTGTTTCTGATTATTGTGGGTAGAATTGTGAAAACCTCTGTTTGATGTCAATATTTCACATACAGTACTGTATTTCTATTCAGTTAATCTATTATATTGTTTAGAAAGAAGTTGTGTACTAATTATAAAGAACTTATGAATTAGATAAAACTTTTTTGCTCTGGGTATAAGTAAAATTTTTAAGTATTGTAATAAAGAATATAGGATTAAGTAAGAGTGAAGTCAGACTTCAGTCGAATATTTATTGATAAAACATGTAAAACAAATTTGACAACTACTGTAACTGAGTATAGGTACTGTATGTATTTTGAATAAGATTCTAGTTTTTAGAAGGTTCTCTTATTTTTCTCTTTTTTTTAAGAGAAGCTGTTAATTAGGAGTACTTTACATCTGTGTTTAGTTATAAATAACAGCTGCTTTTAATTGAAGTGAAAGAAACAAATAATTACTGTTCGAGTATCAACAAAATCTTATTTGATACAGAAGCTTTTGATATTTTTACGAATATGTATAAAATAGTTTTTTTCTCATTTTACAGAGATTAAGAACAGAGAACAGATTGCTGCGCCAAAGAATAGATTGTTTAGAGGCAGAATCATCTGCCTTAGCAGATAGACTTATTCAGGGTCAAGTTTCCCGAGCTGAAGAAGCGGAACATAATTTTGCAATCAAGGTATGTTTATGCTGAGTTACATTATGAACATTTAGACAGTTTCCCACTTTTTTTTTATTAACTTGGAACTGAATTGTATTAATAAAGATTTTAATTTCTGATTTTTTCCTCAGAGAGAACTAGCTGCTTTAAGACAACATGATGGAGAAACCATGGAACATCTAATGGATGCTAGAGACAAGATAAGGAAACTCACTGGAATGATAGAAGAGGTAATACATTTAACAGTTGTAGTTAATTTGAATGCATGTAGGTATATTTATTTTTCATTTTGTATAATATATATTTTCAAAAGATTACATATTTTATATACTGTAATATACATGGCATAGAAAAAATATTTGATTTACTTTTTTAGTTGTGTAATATATGCACTATTTGTTGATGGACTTGATTAATGACAAAATATTAACATTTTGATAGAGAATGCTCAACCACTTTTAACATTCCTTTAGAACTGTTCATCAAGAGAGTCTTCGCTGGCAGAGTTGATGATAAAAGAAGAAGAACTCAGGCAAAAAGAGGAATTGGTCAAATGTCTACAAGAAGAGTTAGTTCAGGTTAGAAATGAGGAAAATTACATTTACTGCCATTACATTTGTCTGATATGTAATTCTGTTACAGTATATAAGTAATTCAAAGATTTTCATAGTCTATTTTGTAGTATCTGATATAAAATTTGGGAAATTTTAAAGTGCATGACTTTATTTTAAGTCAGGTTTACATTTTTGGTGTTTAATTCTCCTCTGCCACATTCTTCTCTTTGATATCTCAAAAGGCATCTACTGTAGATTGAATTTTTGATAAGAATGCAAAAACTGTTTTCTTATTCCAGGTTAGATTAAAAACTGCAGAAGCAGAGGCTCTAATTCGAGATCTTAGAGCGAGAATACAGGAATTAGAAGAGGAGCAGAAAAAGATGAGGGAAGCAACCCCTGACCACTCAGTTGCTCATCTTCAGGAAGAATTAATTGCTGTGCGACTAAGAGAAGCAGAAGCTAATCTTGCCTTAAAAGATCTCAGACATAGAGTTCAGGAACTTACCCAGTTATGGACAAAGCATGTACAGGTAAGAGGCCTTTTGGTAAATGCTAATATAGCATAGTTGCTGCTTGGAGTATGTACATTTTATCTTAAGAATTTTGTTTCCTAACTGTACAACAGAAATGTTTGTGCTCTTCATAAAATTTTCCTTATAGTAAAGGAATTAGAGTAAAATGTTCTTTACAGTGTAAAGTAATTACAGAATTTTTTTTCTTTATATTTAAGGAATTGGAAATCTTGGTAGTGCTTAGTATAATGTGGATATCGCTAGGTTAAAAGTATTTCTCATGCCATAGCAACAGGATCTATGTATAGTTGAACAATTTACCGTACTGAAAACTCATTTATTGTATAGGAATTATAAAAATATTGAAAGATAAATATTATAGGTTTTATAAATTTTAAATAAAATATATTCCTGCACTGATGTAGAAATATATTTCCAATATCCCAATGATAATCGTAAATTTTCCAGGATCATCATGGGGATAAGGGTGAGGCAGCTAAAGCAGATGCAACAAGTACACCAAGTAAGAAATTAGGAGGTCTATTCTGGGATCGTTCAAATGATGCTGCTAAGTTAGAAGAAGAACTCATGACGACCAAACTTCATGAAACTGCAGCTGTAGCTGAGCTCAAAGAAGCTAGATTGAAGGTTAGATTTATGTTTTTCAATGCACTATGTTTATTTAGAGTGAGAAGTTTTGTGAACTAATATTTTTTGATTCTGTATCAGGAAACATTGAAATTTTTTTAATCTTTCAAGTCCTCAGCTTTTAACTCATGAATGCATATCTGGTCCATCATTGCAACAATGTTTACTGATTTAGTATTAGGGTTGTTGTATTCTATAGGGAACATCCCTCAATAGCAATCCATTGGTAGGGAGTTCGACCCCCCCTCAAACCTGATATTTTCTACTACTTTCCGCAACCTTACTAACCATGTGAGCTAGGTATGGTGACCCTTACATGGTTCTCTGCTGACACATCAGTGGCCATTGTCTGAACCTCCCTGGTACTAGCTTTTGTGGAAGGGTGCTTGGGTTATGATCATATCTAAACATATTATATGGTGGGTCTTTAGTACTTTCTCCTGTCCTTTGCCTCTGCTGCCCATGAACAACCTTTAAACTTTAAAATATTATATTTTTTTAAAAGTATGCCAGATTCTGCATCTCTTTGGATATTTCCTTTTTCCAAATTTAAAATACTACAGATATTGTGGATACATTTACGAGGGAAGTTGATTGATTTGTTTTAAGTGAAATATAAAGAAAAAAAGATTTTTTCTCATACTATCAGAGGGGGTTCTGATTTTTATTTCATTCATGTTTTAAACAAATATATATGTTGACTACTTTTAGTAGTGTTGTTGGAAAGGAAAGTATGGGAAAGAATAGAAATCTATGAAGCCTTCAATTCCAAGTCTGAGGTATTAAAATTTGACAAAACTTTTTTCATCCTTATTTTAAAAGAGTTCATAAATAGTAATCTTATACTTTACTGTTCTTAATCATATTTTCAGGCATAAAAATAGCTATATAATTGAATACCATTTTCGAGTTATAGCTTTATTGTCTCAACGTAATTCATTTAATTATTATTAGAATATTTTAATTGAAAATTAATATCAGTAAAGTATGTTGATAATTCAGCACTTCTGTGGATAATGTACCAAGAATTTGGTTCAGTAAAGCTTTTTTGGGCAAAATTAAACTCAGTGTTTGTGTTGGATTAACTCTTATCTAAATATATGTATCTCTGCTATGGTAAGGAGAGCTAAGAAATGCTCTCAAAGAAAGTAGCTGTTCTCATCCCTTGCATAGGTCTGATTGAAAGAATCGAATGTTTTTTTATGTCAAAACCGAAGTCCATATAACATACTGTTTCAAGATGTTACAAAGAATATAATTAAAAGTATTCATCAGTAAATTTTGCACATAAATAATACAGTAATACTACTTCATAGAAATTTATGAGTGCTGCACAAGGAATGTGCAAAATTCTTCAGATAACTAATGATAAGACCTGTAGGTTAATATCTCTCTCTCTCTCTCTCTCTCTCTCTCTCTCTCTCTCTCTCTCTCTCTCTCTCTCTCTCTCTCTCTCTCTCTCTCATAGATTTTATTATGAAAACCTGCTAGATCAATTAGAGTATTTCTTCACTTGGCAATTACTCAAATGTTCCATTTTATTCATGGTTTGAATTATAAAATTAATTTACCTTCTTTCACAGGTAATGGAACTAGAAACTGCTGTACAGGTATCAACTAACCAAATGAAGAGACAAGAAGAAGAAAACAAAAGATTGCAGGAGGCTTTGGATGCAGCTGAAACCAATATTCGTACAATGCAGTCTCAGTTAGGTGACCACAAGAGAAAGTACACAGATCTTGAAAGCCAGGTTTGTAATATACATTTTGTTATTTTTAAGAATATATATGTGAAGTAGGAAACACATGAATTGACAAAATGATATATGTACTTTTTGCAATTTGTTTGCTATTTGTTACTATATAGGTTACAATTTTCCACATAGGCTACTGTATGTTTTTCACCATGTCTTTTTTTGCAATCACAATAATATTTTTTTCTCCTCAGATGAAAGAGGAGAAGATGTTGGCAAGAATTCGAGAGGCTGAAAAATCACAGAGCTTGGCTGAATTAACACAAAAAATTTCATCATTAGAATTTAAGGTATTATTCATGTTTATACAGTGTGATATTTCTTCTAGATTCTTTTGTTTTGTGTAAAGATTTTTTGGGCTTCCCTATAAAGCTTCATTACCAAGTTTCCATTGTTATCTAGGAGGAACTGAATACCAAAAAATGCCTACCAGCTTTTCATCTTCAAGTAGATTTTCCTGTTAATTTTTTTCAGGTATACTGTACCTCCTAAATTGATCAATTCTCAGCAATCAAGCCTCAAATAAGGAAGAGTTTTATAGTATAAAAGAAACGTTAAGAATGTATTTCTGTTGTCTTGTATAAAACACTACAGTATTAAAATGTTGCTTCTCTGAGAAGGGATGATATTTATGAGATATAGTATTGTAAAAACCATACAACTTTGAAATTATTTTAATTTTCAGAATCAAGAACTTGTGACTGAGGGTGAAGTGTCTAGAGTTGGCGAAAGCGATAGTGATCAGGTACCAAGGCTTCAAGATAAAATTGCTGAATTGAAGTCAGAGGTAAGGGGAACAAGTAACATGTTAACTAATAAATTTTTTCCTCAATAGTACCTGATATAACTTACTCTAGCCTTTGGGTTGATGATAAACAGATTTAAAGTTGAATGGCACAAGTGACAATTGGAAATAAAAGAATCTCCATCTTATTAAAAATTACTGGTAGTTGTACATGGTCCCTCCTTCTGCACCTTTGCCTTTACTAGTTTCCAAAGTCCAATAATATTCTGAGCAGTAACATCCCCATCACAACTAAATCTGCAAGCCTAATCTTCTCTGGATGCTCCCCTGATTTTAAATCTACTTTTGGTTAGTGTCCTTCTTACGAACTCATTTAGACATAAGCCTAATGTATTCCTCCATAAGAGAATCTGGCAAGCTCTCACATGCATAACATCTACGATCTACGTCACATTGTTTCCCACGACATGTGACACATAGCGAATGAGAATCCTTGTCCTCTAGCAACAACTCGACTAATTGATAAATAAAGGCTTTTCAAAACCAGTAGAAGACATCACCAATTAAGCTAACATTAACTAACATTTGAAAAGAAAACACTTTAATCTGGAATCACAGTGTTATGTTAGACAGTCTAAACAGCTTGTGTATAATGAGTAAAGAGAAATTGCATACTCATGCCATGATTATTGCCATACAACCCCATATAATGTAATGAGCAATAATTTAGTAGGGGTTTGAGGCTATTGAAGTGAGGTAAATGGGAAGTCAATATTTTTATGATAGACATCAATAAATGAACTTCAAGGAGGAAGCCATATGAAGCTCAGTACTGTATATAAATACCGGTAATTTAATTTTTTGTTACTGTCCACCTATCAAAAAGTCAGTGGCTTTAGTTTAAGTCTACTAGACATCCATCTGCCATCACTGGAACTATTTAAATATCCCAGCAATTAGTGGTTAAATTTAACAACCCTTTTATCATGATTATTTAAATACTGTACAGTATATTGAAATTGAGACCTTGTGCCAAGAAAATGCCATGGAACATTACTTTTGATAAATACTTAATAGTACTGTGATGAAATTATTGTTTGAGTGAATATTGTAATAGAAAAATAAGAGAATAAATTACCATAGTCATGACTGTATGAAATCTCTTTCCATATTACTTAGAAAATTTCTTAGAATATTTTTTTTATTTCCAAATGGTATCAGTCGTGAACAAGTGTTTGCCAAATACCATAAGGCTAAAGAATGTTTATCAGAATAGCAGTTTGTAATAATAAGTTCTTTGAATGTAATGATAGTTTTCATATTTCAACTGCAAAGTTGTGGTATGTATGAAACACTGCACAGAGCACAAACTTTGTTACACTGGTTCTTGTTGTTACCTATTTTCAGTTGATACAATACAGAACTGTAAAAAGATTTTTATTAAAAACAAACCAAAATTTGACATTTGAACAAACAAGAACCATATAACTTTGTTTACCTTCACTCGTGTTATTACAGATGCTTTATGCTGCAATATTTCACAAACACACACACAAGCTTTAGAACGTTAATATGCTTCTTCAGTTGTTTATATTGGATCATCATGAAAGCTTTGAATTTTTTCAGGTTTTGTTTGTGATGAAGTATTGTAGGTAGGAATAAAAACAAAACATGTAGAGTGATGTAATATTGAGAGGATATGTATTGTACATAATGAATATGAAACTTAGTGTTAAATTTAATATAATGAAATTGTAAATTTTAAGCTTATAGTCTGAAGGCTAGATGCTTTTTACACCTCTCCTTTTGTAAGATACACTGTACAATTTTCACAATCTTTGTCTAGTATATAGAAGCCAGCCATACGTACAAGCTTATTAATCTTTTCATTCTTCATCAGATTTTTAAAGTACTGTATTAGCTGTTATTTCTAGTTGCATATTGTGTCATGGCAAATTTAATAAACACTTTGAAAATTTTGTTAAATCTTGAATAAACACTTAAGCAGTGGCTTAATAAGTCCATATAGAGCTAAATAAAGTCTTTTGGCTTATGATAGATATTAGTAATTCATAGAAGAGTAATTTATTTAAGAATGATGTAAGATAGTGTAAATTACTATGGATAATTTTATCAAAAGTGACTTTAAAAGCCTCATTGTTCATTCTTAAAACTGCAGTTTCACATGAAATTTTGATATGTATCCGATTAGTTCTTAATTGAAATTATTTATGGACAAAGCCAAAGGACAGTTTGCAACTTGAAAGTTGCTATATGCTAGAATGAATAATTTTGTGTGCTTAATGCTTCACACCTAAACTGTCTTCCTGTGGAGAATCAATGTACCAGGATGGTGATTCATTGACACAAACCGTTAATTTACACAGCAGACACCATAGATTTTTTAAATTTTCATACAGGAACTGCAATAACTTTCCAAACTTTCATAATTTTAATTCTGTTCCATATGACATAAATGTGGCGATATTGGTTTCTAAGTTCAAACGTTTATATTATACACCCTTGAGCTCTATCTTGAATCAACAAGAAAACTTGATTACAGATTTGTCATTAATTATTCAATGTTAAGTTCAGGGCAGAGATAGTGCTCCAATATGAGAGGTAACTATTCCATTTGAATGAAACAAGTAAAAAAAGTAAAGAGAAGATTACAAGTTATAAGTCTTCCTGTCACCTAGTCTTTAGTGCCATATATTTAATAAAACACTTAATGGTCGTTTTCTAACTATTGCACCTGCAGCAGACAGAGAAGTAAGGACAGCGTAAGTGCTTAGCATTACTCAGTTCTGCATGAAGAAAAACCCTGTCAATAAATGTAGAAACACCATCTTGGTGTCTGATATGCATGTCTTCCAGTGTATATTTATTGCCTGCTCTTTTATGATTATTAGGAATTTTTAAAAACTTACTGTGTGAAGTACAAAAACGTATGATATTGATATGTTGAATTTTAGTCTTTTCTTTCTCATGTTTACAGTTGGAAAATTCGTGATAAAAATGTTCTGATGCTAAGAGGTGTATTTTTTATTAGCAGTCAAGATTGTGCTACAGTCTATAGTACTTTATTTGTAAACAACATTCGGCATGGAGGTGACATAGTAGTAGAACTTGAAGTTTTTCTATTGGAATTTACAGTAAATGTATTGTGAATTAACTTGTCTTTATTATAGGTATCTTATTCCGAGTTAACTCCAATAACTACTTTGCAACATGGACTGTTTTTCATAGTACTGTACTGCACAGTATGAATGATATATCTTCATCAACTTTATCTGCCATAACATATAAATACAGGGTCACCCTCATTTTGTTTTACATCTATTGCTATGTTCATTCATTCTAATTTGAAAATATCAAAATTTGTATAAAATATGCCATTTGCTTTTCCAAGATATAATGTATTAAAATTAGAGAAATACAATATAAAAGACACCAATTACATATAGAGCAATGGAAAATGTCTCAGTAGGTAGTGAACTGAAAGTATTTTAAAGTAGGCAACTGTATTCCAGTTTATTAAAAAAAAATACTTTTAAAAAATTCAGACATTTTATAGTTACTGTAATTTTAAAGTTAAAGATTTAAAGCATGTTTAACCCAATGGAGTGTTAAATTAAAGGTTATTTATGAGGTTTTTTAGGATACCAGTATGGAATTATTGTAGAAATTAGAAGCTATATTGTAAGAGGAAAGTTAAAACTCCCAACTAGAACATCTGGTGTTTCTTATATACAGTGACTCCATTCCTTTCAGGAGGTTATTTTTGTGTGCATGCTATATGTAATTTTCTTTAGCGATATTGTCCCAAACATTATTATTGAAATGATCATATGATTTTGTTACGTCAGTAAAATGAATTGATGATTATTACAACCACATGTTTTAGGTCAGATTTTTATGCATGGACATTCCAGGTTTTTCTTTATTGTACCTGATTTTTTAGATAATAGTCTAGTTCTCTCAGGATTAAAAAGGAAAAATACATGTCTATGGCTGTTATATTAGTTTTCTCTTGTTAGACCCTCACAATATTTTCTGGTAGCATGAATACCGGTATTTAAATTTGTCTCATTGTTTTCAAAACTGGTTACTGTACTCGAGTATTAGGTTATCTTGAGAAGCCTTTTTTCCATACAGTTAAATTCCATTCTTTATATCCGGTTTTTAATAATCTCATGCAACTAAATTTCCAATAAGATTTTAAAAACAAGGAATGCAGTATTCCAAAAACTTATCAAAGTCAAACTTTAATGAAACTAGCTAGTCCCTCTTTGCAAACATTTAACTCCTGTCGTGAATTTATGGAGATAGTCATATAGGTAGAGTCAAAAGATATTGGCAGTTTTATATGAATGTTTCAGTTATTCAGGTTTCTGTTAGTCATGAGACTTTTAGATAAAAGACTTCATGTATATTTAAAAAAAAAAGAAAATGTTGAAAAGAAATAAAATTTTTGTTGCTTTACTATTCATAGGTTATATTTTAGGTTAATTGCATTGTTGCTTATTTAATGGTAATTGAATTTGAATTTTTTCAGACATTTCAACTGAAGTATTTTTACTTTCAATGTGCATCTTTCATTCTTTTAACAACACATGGTGTACCATTAAGAAAGCACTGCAATGGCCCTATTCAAAGGAGTTAGAAAATATGATGATGTAAAGAAATAAGAATACTGTAGTGAAATGGGGTTTTTCCAAGGGTTCTATTATTCATTTGTAGGCTACCCAATATCAAAATAACACTATGTTATGGTTATAACTTTCAGTATTCTGATTAACTGTGGTTAGTATTGTATAAAGAATGGACTCCAGATAGCATAGGGGATGTTTCAGGGGATTTACAGATGTCAGCTTTAGGAGTGACAGATGATGGTGATGTGCAACAAAAATGTTTTGGGTGAGCTGTATTAACTAGTGTGGGAACAGTAAAAATATATAATTTCATAATTTGTGTGGTGTAAGATATTTTCATAATAGCTTTCATAAAAAGATAAGTTACAAACATAAGATTTGAAGCATTAATGCATGAAGTTTTATATACAGTAATAGTGATGAGTTAAAAAATCATAGATCAAGCCATTTTTCTCTTGAGGCCTTTTTATTATCAGGACTTCTTGCAGGTTGAAAATAATTCATATAGGATTTAGATCATAGCCAGAATATTTATTACTTGACCTACTCCCATGAGCTTTAATTCAATGACAAAACTTTGTAGTCACTTTTAATGCCTTTTTTCATGTGGCAGTGTATGATACTTATTTTATAGATGATTTGTATCCATACCAAAGAAAGGTGCCAATGAGGTCGTAATTTTCTTTAATAAATATAATTAGTTTTCCTAATGTGAGTCTTTCGGCCAGTGTTGTGGAAGGTAATATTCATGAAGTGTGTCATGTTCCTTTGCCTTATTTGTACAGACTTGAGGATAAATTGTTATTATTCTACTAAAGAGAGTTTTTTACTGCTTATGTATATTTATTGATTTCATGGATTTATTTATTTAATTTATTCATTCATTTATATTAATCTTTGTTGCTATGCAGTACTTATTCTTGCTTATCAAGTTACTGTACAGTAATTGCTTTTTTCCCGTTTTCTTCTCCTTTTACATTCAAATCTGTGCATATTATGAATAATGATAAAAACAGTGGCTCCAAACATATTTGCTACAAAAGTTTCATTCCTCAGGGATGGTTCTAGTATAGTAGTACTGTAGCATACAGTAAACAATTTAACAGGTTTCCTAAGAACCAAGTAAAGTAAAGATAATTACAAATGCATAAAATTGCTGTGTTCCTATCTCGTAACCTTCTATATTAAAATAAAATGAGTATTAAAATCTTTATTTCTTACTAAGGTTCATGTATAAAAACTGATTTGGTTAACTTTCCAATGTCCTGTTGGGAACTGGCCATGAGATATTTTAAATTATTTTGACATGAATTTTATTACAGGATAAACTATAACCATGCTTTCAAATGCTTCACCAACTTCATGCTTTTCCATATTCCTGTTGAACAAAGAGCCGGCAGTTTTACTAGTCAAGTTAATTCTGATGTTTGTTGAATTTCATGGCTATAAATTACTTGACCCTTTTATTGTGATGCACCAAAAATTTACAAAGTTAATTGTTGATAATTTCGGCCTCAGAAATGACTTGATAGAAATTCTCATTTTACTGGAAAGAGTAGTTTTCAAAAAAATTCCCCAAAGTTTTATTACAATAAAACACTTTTGCATGTTTCTTTTTAAGTAGTACAAGGGAACTGTGATTTAAAGATTCAGGATGTAATGCCAACTAGAATGTTAAAGAAAGTGGATAAGAAACACTAGATGTAATGCCTGTCAAATGACAGCAGGCGAGAGTTTGAAAAGATAGGTTCATTTGAATATCTAAATGGAGTAAAATGTTGATACATTACTGAAAATTAGTATCTCTGCAACACTTTAAAATCTAGCTATTTTAATACACTGTAATTTTAATGCTAGAAGCAATAGTAACTTTTCTTTAAAAAGTTTCAAGATAAATAATAATTATATTCTAAAAATTTTTATATTCTTAAAGAAAATATTTGTAGATTAAACAATAAAGTGCTAATGATATTTTGACTTACTACTTAAGGTGAAACAGATTTCATATGCTTTTCCTCGAGCATTGATTTTAATGTGTTCTGCTGGATGTTCATTTTAGTACAGTTCTTCAATATGATTTAAAGTACCTGTACTGTAGTAGGGTGTCAAAAATAAGTTTAGACTTCAGAGATAGAAAATTTCCATAGTGATATTTTTGTTACATTAAACTTTTTCATCAAATTACAGTTGACATTTGGTCACTTGAAACATAGTCATCTGCTTTAAGAGGTGATTGAAAACTCTTGGAACAAATTTATTTCAAAGTATTCCTTCTTTTCAGGTTGCTCGTCTAACTGCCATCAATCGTAGATTGACTCGCACTGTAAGCATGCAGAGATTAGACATAGCAAGTGGGCCTGAATCTGACATTGAAGATACAGAGGATCTCAGATTGCATATAGATGATGGAGTAACATCACCAAAAAAAATGGATTCTCCTACTAAGGAGGAAAATGGACTTTTAGATTATCTTAAAGAAGAGACCAGAATGAGAATACCTTCTGTTTGTAGTGATAGATCAACGCCATCACCATCTAGAGAAGTGGTGCACAGAAAAACCTCACAGACACTAGCTGATGCTTTCCTTGAACAGTTACCTGAAGTCAAAAATAGTGATGAAGCATATCAAAATGGCTCTGCGTCTCACGAGGAGAGAGAAGCTTGCTCGTAGTAAGTCTTAGTCTTGGCTTCCTTTTAGGGAGCCAAGAAAGTTTCTCTATCCCATTACATAGCGATATGCAACTTAATGGATGGACAGCTTTAAAACATAAACTAGGTTTAGACTTTTTATTATTGATGTATATAAGTTAGGGAAAAGTCATTTAATTAATATCAAGTAGTTGGTGAATTTGATTTACAATCGGTTAATTTATTCATGAGAGTCCTTTTGTAGGACAATAAATAAATCGTTGGCAGATATTCTGGCAAGAATATTTGATATTCGCGTTATTCAGTGGACCATGTCAATTTTTGTGTGCATTTATGAGCATATTTATACTTTCATATATATACGATTCATGTGAAATGTATTGAAATAAGCAGTGCAAGTACTGAAAAATGCATTGCATGTAGCAAGTGGAACTTGTTTTCATTCAGAAGAGTTGAGTATTTTTATCAGAAGCCGCACAGGTACGGCTAGTCGTAGAAGCCCTAATTAAAATACAGTACTGACATGAGTTTTTCCAAGCCAATGTCAATGTCTCCTTGTGTAATTACTGTAAGACAATATGTAGAAATGGAAGACTTAGACATTAGAGATGGAAAAATGAAATAAAATTATCAGTTTAAAATTAACAGTGGGTTTAAACAATGACCAAACAGAAAAGTAGCCATAGGACATGATGCTTCACGAGTATAATAGGCACAATTGATGTAAATCTGTGATGTTTCTCTTTGAGCCTTGATTTTCTCTCTTCAGAAAGGAGAGTTAAAAGAAACCAAAATATATATATTTATTTACTTATGTTCCAGTTTTGTATGTACTTATGTTATTGTATATATACCAAATGATGGTGTATTTAGGAATTATTTTGAAGTATTTCTGTATATTTTCACTTTCAAATATTACTCTTTAAATCTTTATGCAATATTCTAACTTTCATTAGGCTCTTCATCATTCATGTGTCTTCCTTCATTACCAGATATAGGAGTGACAATCACCAAGGTGCAATTCATTGGATCATTTTATATATGCATATATATTCTTTAACTCATTTTAATTTAATGTAAATTCATATATTTATATTCTTTCCAGAACTAACTTTTTCAGACATTTCAGAGGTGCTACATTCACTAAAGTGATTGTGGGTTTATCTTGCTTTTAAGAGTCTGAAGTGATGAAATATACTTACATTCAGAACCATTTTATATCCTCAGATAGTTCAGTGACTTTTGTGTAAATGCTTTTCAATGAAATCTGTAAGCTTCACAACATTAGCTCCTGTATGTTTGTGGCTTGACCATTTATTACTCACAGTTTCAGATGTAATTTGCAAGCATACTAGATCTATTGTACACAGGCACCCAACACTTAGTAATAGAAATTATCCAATACTCAATGATTCTATACTGTTTAATTATGTCTGAGAATTATCATTATCTGGCCTCATTTTTAAGGTCAAATTTCCTTGATGTATCGATTAGGTTCACAACAAACATTTCAGAATGTGCTGGAGCAGTTCCAAGGTATTATTAGATGTAACTTACAAGTCTGTTGTTTTGGAAATTTTGACATCTGTGAAGAAGTAACCATCATCACATTCCAAAAAATAAAAGCTATCCACTGTGATCATGAACAGCAGATAAACTGAAATAAAATGTAAACTACATAGTATTTAATCTTTCAATCCTTGTAAATGATTTTTTTTAAATGTCTAGTTGTGAAATATTTGATTGGGTTTTGCTTTGGTATAATTTACTTTATAAATAATTGAAAAAAAAAATAGAAAATTTGTGTATATGTGAAAGACATATTATTATTTTCCTGAGCAACACAGAGTTTTTGTACATAATGATGATATACAATGTATGGCTACACTCAGATGTAAAGGGAATCTTCTTTCCCAGCATTACCCTTAAATTAAGGGGTCAGTTGCCTGATGGGCCCTCTCCAATGGCTTCTATCAGAGGCTTCCTCTTCCACCAAACCTCTTCTCTCCAGCATTATTTCCTCTTTGATGTAAATGAATACAGTACAGTACAGTAATACCTGTCTTTATGTCGGTTCAACGTATGTCAGTTCTGACTTACGTAACCTTATGTCTGTTTCTACTTTGAGCAATTACATTGAAAATTTTTTTTTTTTTATTATAAATCTTTTTCTCCAGAAGCTCGGCTTTATCGAACTTTACTAGTGAATATTTTAAATTTTCCCTTTTTATTACTTTCAATAAACAAATGCCCTCAGTAAGGGAAGGAATATTCTAGCAGTAAGTGGTAACTGACACTCCAGTCTCTTTGTCTCTTCGTTTTGAAGTCAAAATTATCCCTATACTCTTGACACCATTAGATGTGACCATCAAGTGAGTATAGAAAATGGATTTTGACGAAGGAAAAATCTATTTCTGGGCGAGAGACCTGTGCCGCTCCGTGAAATGCTCCTTTTGCATCATTTCTAAGGTATATAACTGCTATGTATTACCAGAGAAAAAAGTTGCATAGGAATGCCAGGGTTGAACCCAGCTCGCTCACCTAAATAGGTGTCGGTATAATACTGGGGCGTGTTAAACCACAACCAGAGGTCTCGTGCCATTTAGATATCTCTTCGTCAACATCCCTGTAACAGCAAGGTGCCGTTCAACACCCACCACTGAAAGCTACTACCACCATCTCAACCCACGCCAACTACGTCACTCCTCATAGCACCCAAGTTTGGGCCCATTCTGGGAGGGAAGTAGAGGGAGGGTTCACTGGGCGGCACAGGTCTCTCGCCCAGAAATAGATTTTTCCTTCGTCAAAATCCCTTTTCTGGGCTCCACCTGTGCCGCTCCGTGAAATAGTACAAGAGAAATGGTCCCAAAACTTGGAACTAACACCTGAGGGGAAAGTAAATTAAAGACAGAAATATAAAAAAACATGGTTTAATACAAATAGTAAATCCAGTGAATGAACCATTCCTTATAAGGAAGGATAGAAGGATAAGTTTAACAAATTGCAGCAAAACTTCCAAACTATGGAAGGACAAAGAAAATGCAATGTAAAATAATAAGCTGTGAGATCAAATGATAATTACAATCCTGAGGGTAAAAACAAACAAAATTCAACTTGTGGGAGAGTAAGGCTATTTACAGACATGATAAAATAAGAGTGCACCATAAGGGTGCAGCTCAGGTGAAAACAAAACCAAAACTAAAGTAGGGACAATAAGTAAGGCAGGTAGAAGGAAGGAGGATAGAGCAAGACCTGATTATGAATCATTACTTTCAGGAGGAACCACATTCCCAGCTGCCACTGTAGCAAATTTTAGGGCTTCCAAAGGTTTTAAATAGTGGCGTTTAAAAACTGTTTGAATGATTTTAGGTCCAGTGACCACTCCGACTCCAGCGGAGTCGTCCTCGAAAGTGAGTCCGCCACTACATTTCGTACTCCCGCTAGATGGACTGCTGACAGATGCCACTGGTTCGATGCTGCCATGGAAAATATTGCTAACATCACATGGTTTATGTGGCTTGACTTGGAACCCCCTCTGTTTATGCAGTGGACTATGACTTTGCTGTCTAGAACCAATCTGATATGTTGGTTCCTGGCTGGAACCAGTCGTTTTAGGGTTAGGAATACCGCCATGGCCTCTAAGACATTGATATGGAGTTGGCGGAATACTGTCGACCATAGTCCTTGGACTTTCCTGTACTGGGAGTATCCCCCCCAGCCTGTTCAGGAGGCGTCTGTGTGAATGACCAGTTTTGGAGGTGGATATTGTAAAGGAACAGATTTTGCAAGAGTTTTGTTCTTGTCCATGGCTGAAGTCTTTTCCTCAGAATTGGCGGAAGTCGAGCTCTTTTGTCTCGATATTTCTCGTTTGCCCTGGAGCGCCATACTCGGTTTATATGTTTCAGTCTGGCCTTCAGTACTATATCTGTTACCGAGGCAAACTGGAGGGCACCCAAGATTCTCTCTTGATTTCTCCTGGACGTCAATTTGTCCTTGAGAAAACGTCTTGTGTTCTTTGCTGTTTCTGTCCTCTTGGCTGTTGGGAGACGTAGCGTGTGGGAACGCAGATCCCATTGTAATCCCAGCCATTGAAACTTGGTCTTTGGGACTAGGCAAGATTTCTCGAAGTTGATCTGGAACCCCAACTGTTGTAGGAATTTTATCACTTTGTTTGTTGCCGTGAGGCAGTTCTCTGCCAGTTTGGTGAATATCCTGGGTGCAATGTTGAGTACGAATGGCATTACCTTGAATGCATAAGCTTGGTTCCCTAGTTTGAAGCCTAGAAACGGATGAAAATGCCTTGCTATCGGAACATGATAGTAAGCATCTGTAAGATCTATAGAGGTGGTGACGGCCCCACGGGGAAGTAAGGTCCGCGCCTGAGAGACGGTTAGCATGTGGAACTTGTCGCATCGAATGTAAGAATTCAGATGAGACAGGTCCAAGATTACTCTTCGCTTGTCTGAGTTTCTTTGGCACGCTGAACAAGCGACCTTGAAATTTCAAGTGTTTTACCTCTTTGATTGCATTATTTTGTAATAGATCGTTTGCATATAGGACTAGCTCCTCCGTTGGAAGTTGATGGAAACTGGTTGGTGGAGGGGGCCCTTCTATCCAACTCCACTCCAGACCTTTGGAAATTATGCTGAAAGCCCAATTGCTGAACCTCCAACGGTTTCTAAAGATGTAGAGTACTCCCCCTACACGAGAATTCTCAATGATTCCCTGCGGATTTACCTCCTCAGCCTCCACGGAATCCTCGGCCTCGAGAAAGGGTCCTTTCACTACCTCTGTTGCGAAAAGTTCCTCTCGCACCAGAGCCTCTCGCGCGTTGGTAACCCTGGAACGCACCCTGGGTTTCATAGTTGTGGTTAAATTTTAGGCAGGGGAAGTAGCATAAGAGGTAGTAGCTACCTGGGACTGAGGAACCAACACATATTGCTGTTGGGGTCGTCCTTTTGAAGTGGAAGGTTGAATCCCTTGCGTTACCGGGATGGTCTGAACTAATTGTTGTGACTGCCGGTTTTGGAAGGATTGGAAAGGTCTCAGCCTCTTCCTATCTCGAAATTGGTTGCTGGCCGGTTCGAACTTGCGTTTGGGGACTAGGCCCCACCGGACCTTGAGGCTCTGACTGACTCTGGCAGCCTCGCTGAGGACATTATTGACTAGATCCTCCGGAAATAAGTCAGGGCCCCAGATTGGGGCTTTAATGAGCTTGTTAGGCTCATGTCTGATAGTGGCCTCAGACAAGACGTGTTTACGGCAACGACGTCTGGCCGCAAGGAAGTCGTAGGCATCAGACAGCAAGGTCTGAAGCAATGACTTTGTCAAAACTTTAAAGAGGGGTTCCTCTTCATACATTAAAGAGGTCATTTCAGCTATTGTAGCTGAGTTGATCGATCTACTCAATCGCGTACGGGCTTCAAACTCGAGACGTATCAAGGACTCTGGAAGCCTGGGTAGTCGCTCACTGAACTGTGTAGAGGCACAGTCAGCAATTAGCTTACCCGCTGTGAAGGTCGCTGGGTCGTTGGTCCAGCACTCGTGATCTCCCGGGAACAGGAGGGAAGTTAGATCCGTTTCCCCCAGTTGTGGTAACGGTTTGTCCTCGTTAATAGCTTGATGGGCAATGTCCATCATCTTTGTGACACACGGAGTGAGGGTTTGCTCGTCTACCATGAACATCGTGTAGGAGCTTTTATGGGATGTTAGCATAGTGTTAACACACTCCCACTCGTTCAGGGTTCGGACCCAGGTGGACTGAGCCTGTTCCTTCGGGTAGATCACGGTTTCTTTGGGGACTTTATCCAACCGTACAAGTGCCTCCTCGGTTAGGCGTGAGAAACCCTGGAAGGGGAACTGGAGACCCGGAGGGTAGAATTCAAAATCTTCAATAGGCCGGGTGCCACATCCTTCGATGGTTAACATACCATCTTTGCAGGGGGAGTGCAAGGCCATTCTCCACGGGTTGCTTTTGACAAACTCCGGGAGCTTAGAGGCATCCGGGATGACATACTGTTATTGCTGAGGCAGTCCCGAACGCATGAGGCTCTCAACGAGACTCTCCTGGTTTTGCACCCTCTCAGTGAGGGACGTCACCAGGGAACCAATTTGATCCAATAACTGGCTCGAGAAGGCTGCCGGATCGAAGGGAGCCTCCGGGGTCTTAGTTTTCGAGCCGGTCTTCACTCTCGACCCAAGAGAGGAAGAAGAAGCTACGGCTGAGTCTTTGGGGACTCTGGAAGATGAAGTCTTAACAGGTTTAGGGGATTTGGAAGACCTGCGAGTCTTCGTTAGGGGTCTACGGAGAGACTTAACCTTAGGGACAACAGGACGTGGCCTGACATCAGCCCCGTGCTTCCCTGAGAACCCCTGAAAGGAAGAATTAGCAGAAGAGGTAGAAAAAGTCGGGCTAAGGAGACGAATCTTAGCCCGGGACCCACCTGCCTCACCTACCTCCCTACCTAGCTCTGGCTCGTCTAGAGCCATAGGTTCGATGTCAAGGTTGATAGCCGCGACGTCCTCCAAGATCGTCTCTCCCATCACCTCGTGGTCTTCAGACAGGAGTAGAGCCTCGCCAGTCTTAGCGATGATGGGGTCCGCCACATCCTTGGGGACCGCAGCCGAGGTCTTGGCGTTAGGGTAAATGAGGGAACACATTTCTTCCGACAGGATGTAGGGTTTCTTCGCCTTGACATTTCGGGCAATCCCGCCGACCCAGATCTTAAGGGTCGCCAAAGCAGAAGTCTTAGAAGACTGAGAGCTCTGAAAAAGAATAAATCGTTACTAATAACAAAGAAACTTCGTTGAAGGAAGTGTAAAAACAAGTAGACCAAGATTAAATGTTTTAATTCGATCAGAGATTACAATGGAAATAACAAGGAAAAATCCAGAGATTAAATCTGAAGTAAATATAGATAGTAACGACAGCGACACCTACCAAATCCGCAGTAAGCGTGGAGACAAGCCCGTAGCAGACCACGCAGTTGTCTGGATGCCAAACAATCAGATCATCAACCTGGACAGCGCAGTGGGCATGAGATCTGCAAACGTCGTGGTCGCACGCTTGCTGAAGCACAGCCGCGCAGGCTGTCATCTGACAGCGGACCACCTGTAATAATAAAGATACATAAGTATCCCATAGTAAGTTAGTATCCCAAGGGGGACCCGGGTGCTCCGGGAACTAAAAATAAACCTGTATAAAACCGGGATAAAATACTAAGAATAACATTCCGAAACGGTATAGTAATCGGGGAGGAAAAGACTTAGCATAAGCAGTAATTACTTGATAATGTTAAAACAAATCCGTAATTTAGTTATGATCATTCAATAATATTGTCATAGAGGTAGATATACTATCCCGTCGGTACCGGGGAAGTATAGAGTAAAATTGTAATAGTGACATGCTTTCTGTTGGCTCCGTGGAGATAACTGAGATAGACCTGGGAAGGGGGGGGTGTTTCACAACCAACCTACCGGGGTAGGGGAGTCGAAAAGGGAGGGAGGGAGGAGTTCATTGTCTCCCCGCCAGCCATGAGGACCTTAACGAACAGAGACAGTAAATAATATATAATAAAACAATTAAATAAAAGCTCTAACGTGATTACCCCACAAACAAATAGTCTACGTAATAGCAGCCATTCCTTATAAGGAAGGATAGAGGACCCAAGTATGATACGGTACGTAACGAAGGGAATCACGCTGAAAAAATACCCAATACGCAACCAAAATCTCCCCGGCCGTCCGATGGCCAATCAGGGCGGCAGGGAAAAAACCCGGCTACGACAAGGCATGTAAAGTGAGCGTACTTGACTATAACCTCGACAGCTGTTCTCGGCTCAGACTAAGGGGAGGAGTCAGTAGGTATCCCGGGGGAGGGATGAGTAAGGGGGGGGGGAGGCTGGGGAACGAGAGGACTCGAACCGTAAAACAAAACAGCTGACTCCAAAGTCTCTGAGAGACGTGAGGTATCCCTGGAGGGGGATGAGGGTATGGGGTGGCATACACCAATAGAGGGGAGGGGAGGAGCCAGCGAGAACTAGTCAATGGTGGGGCTCAAGGCGATCATGTGGGACCGAGAGCGGACAGGAGTACCAACCTGTCCGAACAGAACCACGAGATAAACAAAAACGGAATGATCATATACGGATAATAGAATAATGTAAAAATAATGTAACATGTAGAACTAGGTTATAAGGCATGCGAAAGCTAAATTAAGGTAGTAAGAGAGGGACGCAGGTAATGGAAGGGAAAGAATAAAACACAAAGCCGAGCCCTCCAACGCTGGTAGGTACCGAGCTGGACAGGGGGGCCAACACAACGGCTAGATCGGATATGATGCCGATCGGTAGGATAACAAAAAACTAGAGTAAAAAACTGCCAAGCGAGAGTCCCACTCGAACTAATAGCGTAACTCTATCTAGGTGTAATGTGTAATAAATCCTAGAATAACAAACACCATAACGCGATAACGAAAACCTTCCAGGTACTCGGCCTCGAAGGGTAGCAAGCAAGCCAAACCTAAAGTAAAGTTCAAATAGCTATGATACGTGAGCAATAATATCAGTATAGCAAAGTGTTAATCGGTAAAAAACTCCAGCGCAACAGGTTCAAAACGAATAACAATTAGTATAGAAGACTAATTGCAAGGCGTTAAGAACGAGCCAAGGAGGCAGCAAGGCCAACATGGCCGCCCCGTAGCGGGGCCATCGAAACTGAGAAAACACGAAAACTCAAATAATAATAAAAATAAGGGCAATACTACCTACAGAAGCTCAAAAATCATAGATCTAGTACTTAACTTGGATGAGGAATCTTGGGTATCCGACATCTTGCTCTAGAAAAGGAGCAAACCACCGAAAACACAGAGCTAAAAAGCACAACAAACGGTCGTAGTGATGCTATGAAAAGGAGTGACGTAGTTGGCGTGGGTTAAGATGGTGGTAGTAGCTTTCAGTGGTGGGTGTTGAACGGCACCTCGCTGTTTCAGCGATGTTGACGAGGAGATATCTAAATGGCACGAGACCTCTGGTTGTACCCCAGTATTATACCGACACCTATTTAGGTGAGCGAGCTGGGTTCAACCCTGGCATTCCTATGCAACATTTTTCTCTGGTAATACATAGCAGTTATATACCTTAGAAATGATGCAAAAGGAGCATTTCACGGAGCGGCACAGGTGAAGCCCAGAAATAATTTGTTTTATTATTAGAATTCTATTTCTTTTTTCAATGAGCATCCCCCGATGTACATATTGTTGACTTCCACTCTATAATGGAGATGGAATGCCAGAAGTAGGATAAATTTAATTAAAAACAATATACCTTGGTTAAGATTTACTAACCTGGTCTAGATTTCTTTTAACAAAACATTTCAAAATATTGTTTGAAAAATGGGACTCTAGATTGTTTAATAAAGCTATTTAAGTACTGAACTGCAGCTTATCTAAATGATACTCTTGATTGATACCAAAACAATTATTAAATTTAAATCCCATATACTTGTAGATTAGGGAATTAAAAGTCAACTAAATTCTAAATTTAGACCATGGCTCTTCTGCGATTATGTGGCCTAGCTCCTAGCAATCTTCATGAGCGAACCATGATTTTAGAGACGGTGTTTAATGGAAACTGGCTTAGTATGCCATTGAGCTACTTCTAAAACTCTTTCCAAAGAAAGTTTTCTGCAAAATTTAAGGGAAGTAGTTGCCTGTTTACCATATATCATACACCTTTACTTTCAAGCTTAAGATTAATATCTAATTTTTGGGGCTCAGGCCATGTCGTCGTGATGGAAGTTCCTATAAGGTAGCTTCCTTGGGTATATTCAACTACGGTGATATTCCCAGAGAATTTTACCTTAAGGTATCCAGAATTCTAACTCCTGGAGCGAATATCCCTAAACAATTCTTATATTGCATAATATCAGAGGACGTATTCTTGACACGCCACATAGCTATCTTTATCCCGAATAGCGTTAACGCTTCGAGGGGAAAAGTGGCAAGAAAACGAAAAACAAAAGGAGAGCCGTTAATAAGGTACCTCTCCTTCCCGTTTCGAGTCAGTATCTGATGTCATCAACGGCGCCATCTTATTCCTTGTAGCAATATGCGAGGTGCTACAGATACTGTACTATTGGGAGGGGTTCTTAGCCCTTTTACAAAATGGAAGGGCGGGTCCATCAGGACGACATGGCTATCTCACCCAAAAATAGATTTTTCGCTTCGCTCAAAATCCTTTTTTTGGGTTCAGGCCATGTCTTCGTGATGGAAGTTTACCAGAGCATTACTGTATCTGTGGATTCTCAATCGTGCCTTAACCTCAAGATAACCTTTTTCTTGGTCTATCTAGACCTAAAGACCTATGATGTTACCGTCATACATCATTATTTCTAAACATCACTTATGTTAGAACTTCCTGCCCCCTACAGGGAAGAGTCATTCTAGACTCTGGAAAAGTCTCGAGGAATACATATTACCAATGGATGTCCAGCAGACAAACCGGTATAGTGGTCTCGACCTATACCCTCTAAAGCAAAGTTTGTATTGGAACTTATCAATGTCCGTATAAAATACTGACACCTACCCGGTATACCTATTTGATTTGAGTATCGATCAAAGGTTTTCATCCGTTTAGGAACAGATATTATATCGGTTATCATTCCAACCAGAAAGCTATGATCTATCCTGAATAAGGGTTGACCAGCCCGATGAGTGTTTGTCTTACAGGTAGGAACAATCTTTTAAGATTTGCTATACTATCAACTAATATCCATAGTAGTTGCATTGCTCAATATAATTTTTCATCAGAATGAACTTGGGCAAATAAGACGCAAAGTTCATCTAGAACTAGTTTATTTACAAATAATAAATAATTAGATCAATCAACATTTATAGAAGTATATAAAATGTGGATGATGTAAAATTACAGCATAAAGAAAAACAGTAATACCAGAAAAACTTAGTTTCACCTGAAAAGGAAACCCAAAAGCATGCCACTGAAAATGGAAATATCAATAAATTTTCATTAACATCTGTCATTACTGTCTATTTACACTTGCGTAAAACGCCTGGCACATGTGTCACTCATTATGCTTATTTCACCTTTGTCTATGGAACAGTCTATCGAGGCACCTTAGTGGCTTATCACATAGTATGTAGTACCGTCCAGGGAATACCCACCCTAAATTAATCGTCCCAAATAATTTCACTGTTCCTCGCAGCTTTAAGCAACAGGTTTAGGGACACTACCTGCTGCTACCACAGACCTCTTTAATTCCTCCACCTGCTTCGCGTAATGCTTAAAAAATACCCTGGATGACTTCCAGCCAGTGTATGAGCGAAGGTGTTCAATATTCATATTATTGAAGAAATTCAGGGATGAGGCAATTTTCCTCGGATCATGACCAGTGGGTGTACTGTCTGGATCCGCTCTGCGAATAAAGTAGGTGATTTTCGCCCTTAGTTGTTTCAGAGACTAAGTTTGAACCTGAAGTTTCTCCTCTAAAAAGCTGACCTCCCTTAAAGTATGAAGTTCTACGAAGATAGACCTTTAAGCTCTCTACTGGACATAGAGAGACATCTTCCTTCAGAGGGCAGATTCTCCAGGGAAAGGTGGGTAGCTTATTTTTGGCAAGAAACGTTGAGTCCGGAAAAAGATTCAGTTCTCCCCCTTCCAAGAACTGAATATGGCCTTCATCTCTCGAAAGGGCCATTATTTCACTAACTCTAGCCCCTGAGACTAGTGTAAATAAAAGTATGACTTTTTGGGTCAAGTTCTTCAAAGCGCACTCGTCGTTGTTCATCATAGAAGCGAAATGAAGAACCTTATCCAGAGACCATGATATAGGTTTCGGAGGTGCTGCCGACCTGAGTCTAGCACAGGCCTTAGGGATCTTGTTAAAGATTTCGTTAGAAAAATCGACCTGAAAGCCATAAAGTAAAGGTCTTGTCAAGGCAGATTTACACATTGTTATTGTGTTGGCTGCTAACCCTTGTTCATGCAGGTTAATAAAGAAAGATAAAGAGAAGTCCGTCGAGATTTCTTTTGGCTTCTTTGCCTTGACAAAAGACAACCACTTCTTCCATGCCGACTCATATTGTCTTCTAGTAGATTTGGATTTATATTCTTCCAAAAAGTCTATACTGTCCTTCGAAATACCGAATGTTTTCTTTACCGCTAAGGAGAGAAAATCATGAGATGAAGGTTGCGGGTTTTCTGTGATGAAACGAAGACAGTCGACTTCTGCACTAGCCGAGTCAGAACTGGATCCGGCAACAGCACAAACTTCAGTCGTAGTTCCAACGCCAGAGGGAACCATACGCTGTTTGGCCACTTGTGAGCCACTATCGCAGCCGTCCCCTTGAATGATCTCAGTTTGTCGAGGACCTTCAGTAGAAGGTTGGATGGAGGGAACAGGTAAATGCTGGATCATCTGTTCCAATCGAGGGACATTGCGTCCACTGCTTCCGCTAGGGGATCCTCGTACGGGGCTACGTAACGATGTATCTTCTTGTTGTCGCTCGTCGCAAAGAGGTCTATCTGCAGTTCCGGGACTTGACGTAAGATGAAGGAGAACGATCCTGCGTCTAGGGACCATTCTGACTCTATCGGTGTGAACCTGGATAGAGCGTTCGCCGTCATGTTGCGGAACCCTTGAAGGTGAACTGCTGACAAGTGCCATCTCTTCTTTTCCGCCAAATGGAAGATGGCTAACATCACTTGGTTGATTTGAGGTGATCTCGAACCTTGGGGATTCAGGCATCTCACTATCACCTCACTGTCGAGAACCAGTCTTATGTGGGTCGAGTGGCGAGGGGATAATTTCTTCAGTGTAAGAAGAACTGCAATGGCCTCCAGAAAGTTGATGTGAAATGTCTTGAATATGCTGGACCAAGCTCCTTGAGCTTTCCTTTGATGAGAGTGACCTCCCCATCTTTCCTTTGAAGCGTCTGTGTGGATGATGACTGATGGTGGAGGTGGTTGAAGAAGTATTGATTTCTTCAACTGCTTGGCTTTGGACCACGGCTTGAGAAGCGTTTGCAATCGAGTCGGAAATGGTCTTTTCAGATCTCTTCGAGCGTTTGATGCGTATCTTCTCCAAACTCCTGTTGCATCCTTTAGCTGTGCTCGTAGCACTGGGTCTGTCACTGAAGCAAACTGTAGAGAGCCCAGCACTCTCTCCTGTTCGCGTCTTGATATCCATTTGGATTCCAGAAGTCTCGACAGATCCCGCTATCTCTTTCCTTTTCTTTAGAGGAATGGAAAGTTGATGTGACTTTAGGTTTCAGTGGATTCCCAACCACTGAAACTCTTGAGCTGGAGATAGTCGAGACTTTTTGGCATTGATCTTGAATCCTAGATGTTCCAGGAACTGGATTACTTTCTTGGAAGCCTGCATGCACTCCGTCTCGGATGCTGCCCACACCAGCCAATCGTCCAGGTAGGCCACTACTTGGACATCTTTTAGGCGTAATTGATGAACGACTGCATTTGCAAGCTTCGTGAATATCCTTGGGGCTATGTTTAGCCCGAAGGGCATGGCTCTGAAGGCGTAAAGTCTTCGTTTTAGCTTGAACCTTAGGTAGGAGGAGAGTTGACGATTGATTGGAACGTGCTAATAGGCGTCTGACAAGTCTATGGAGACAGTGTAAGCCCGTCTGGGCAACAGGGTCCTTATGTGTTGAAGTGTTAACATCCTGAACTTGGGGTTTACTATGAACTTGTTGAGTGGCAACAAGTCCAGAATGACTCTGAGTTTTTCTGAGTCTTTCTTGGGAACACAAAACAGCCTTCCTTGGAACCTGATGGACTTTACTCTCCGAATTACTCTTTTCTCCAAGAGTTCCCGTACATATTCATCCAGGACGGGGGTGGGGTGTTGGAAGAATTGTGGGAATAGGGGTGGAGCTCTGTCCCAGCTCCAACCCAGTCCATTCTTGATTACGCTGTGGGCCCAGGCATCGAAGGTCCAACGATCCCGAAATAACTGCAGTCTCCCTCCTACCGGAAGCATCTCACTTCTGTTGTGGACCTGAGGCCTTGCCTCCTTGACCACGTCCTCCTCTGAAACCCCTTCCTCTTGAGGGGCGTCTAGAGAAACCTGTGGCTGCTCCTCTAGGTCTCGCACGAAAGGTCATTGACTGCCTTTCGAACGCTGGGTTGAAGACGGGCTACTGAGTCGCTACTGGTTGAGGTACCAACTGGTACGTAGTAGGAGGTTGTGCCACTTCCTGAGGCACTGCGGTCATAGGAAGTTGTTGTTGTTGTTGCTGTCTGTAGGGCTTGGCCGGCCGAGAGGGTAGCCTAGGCTTCTTCGTCTTCCTCTTTGGTTGGGGACCCTCATCTGGGGAAGACTTTCTCTTGAGAGACAGGCCCCACTTCTGGAGAAGGTTCCTATTCTAGGTGGCAGCCTTGTCTACTACTTCCTTGACCATTTCACTCGGGAAGAGGTCTTTACCCCAAATATTGGATGAGATCAGTTTCCTTGGTTCGTGTCTCACCGCACCCGAGGCGAACACGAACTCTCTACAAGTTCTCCTAGTTTTAATGAAACTATAGATATCTTTGGTCACGGTGGCCAAATGGGTTCTGGCCACTACCATAAACATCTCCTGGTTCTTGGGGTCGCTTGCCATCGTTTCCAGAGTCGTCTGAAGGGACATTGATGCCGCAAGTCTTTCTTTCGTTTCTTGCTCCCTACACAAGAGAAACTCAGACAGCTTTGGAAGGTCCTCACCGAACTCACGTCCGGCAATATCCGCTTCCAACTTCCCGACTGAGAAGGTAAGGTGTATGTCCTTCCAGTCTTTTTGGTCCATAGGCAAGGTCAGGGATAAAGACTTGCACTTGTCCAAAGACGGGCATGGCTTCCCTGCCTCGACTGCCTTGTACCCTTTCTCCATAAAGGGGAAGGCTTTAGTTGGAGAGGCCACAAAGGAGGGGTACTTCTTACTCAACGCAGGCACTTTTGAGTTGAAGAAGCCCCTCTCTTTCATAGAAGTGGTGAGTAAAGCCTGAGCTTTATTGTGGTCAAAGACTATGACCTCCTTTGGATCCGTTTCCTCCTTTGAGGCTGGCTCCTTCCTGAGACGGACATAATGGTCCGGGTAGGACTCCTTGCTAGGCCAAAACTCCACCTCTTCGAGGGGAATTGATCCCAGCTTCTCCAAAATGACAATCTTTCCAGTTGTCATCGGCATGTGTTCAGCATATCTCCAAGGGTTTGCATCTGAACACAAGGGGAGATCCTTCATGCTGAGCTTCTTCTGGGGGCCGCGTAATGCTGCGAGTCTACGCATCTCCAACTTCATCGCAGCTTCCTTTTCATAATTTTTCTTCTGCATTTGTTGAATCATTTCAACAATAGAAGAAAGAGTCCTTCCCAGTTCCTCTAGGATAGCAGACGAAGTCGAGGGGACCGGTTCTGGGGCCGGAACCAATGAGACTGACACCGCGTCAACCTCTTCCTCTTCAGTTTCAGGAGCTTGGGTCTGCTCCTCCTCCTCACCTTCCGCAAGAAGGTCCTTCTCCGTGTACTCTGACACTTCAGACATCCTATCGTCCAGTTGGATGTCCTGTAAAGTGTCCGAGACTTCCGCATCTACCGGAATCTGGACTAAGGGGATCTCTGCGTGAGGCTGTGGAATCACTGCATCCTCAGATGCCCTGGGAAAAAGATAAGCCCGCATCTTCTCACTTGGAAGATAAGGCCCTGTGGTGTTCTTCTGAAAACCCTGTACCCAATTTCGCAGCTTTTCCCTAGCCGCATCCCTTGACTACACCGACTTAGGGAAGTCAAAAGCCTCCGTAATCAGGTTAGTGCAAATAGTACATACCTGGGGGTCCCAATACCTGAGATCGCCTTTAGAGATTGCACAGGGTGCGTGCCGCCTGCACAACTCATGTCCGCAGAAGTTCTTGCTGTAGACGTTGCAAAACATACTCCCGCACTTCGGATGGTCCTCCTGTAAAGAGAAGAGAATCCAATAAGTATCCAGTGAAAACATATCACAAGATTAAGTCTAAAACTTATTACGGTATTATTATTGTTCCATAGCAGAAGGAAAGACACATACTTGTATTTCCTGGGCAGCCAATTGCTGTGACCTCCCCATATATTAAAACTAAGGTTAATTCTAATTCTAGAAAAACCTTTAAAAGTATTATCCTATAAGGATACTCCAGTGAAACTCACACTAGTAATCAGAAGTTTTAATACAAGGGATTTTTTAAATTTAATTTAAAGAAAGAATTCACTTTCTTTAGGGTGAGTGGTCTCACAATAGGCTGTATATGACAACACAATGTATGTTGGAAGAATCTTAGTGTTACAGAGTGGTCTCACAATAGGCTGTCCATGACAACACAATGTATGTTGGAAGAATCTTCGTGTTATAGTATACTCTGTACTGTAGTTTTCTACTTGCACTATATACTATACTGCAAAGTACTGGCTACTGAATATCATATACTGCCGTGCTGGCCGGCAGTACCTGGATTCAGTTCAAAGGTATACTACCTTTGAATTAAAAGGCCGGCAGATCACTGGTTTTCAAGTGCCGGCCGGCAGTTCATAATATATATGCTGGCAGCCGACTGCATCCCGGCTGCTGGCCACTAATCGTAGTGGCCGGCAGAGCTGAAAGTGTGCCGCCAACTGCCGGCCGGCCGAGGCAGGCAACAACCTGTGCCGGCCGGCAGATATTTAAAACCAGAGAACCACCATCCACCCGGCTGCCGGCCGCTAAGCCGACAGACAGGACTATAAGGTACTAACACTAACAAGAGATAACAGCATGGATGTAAGGCTGTAGCTGGCACTGCCCTACTGCCTTCCATCCAGAAAGAGTGAACAATTGGAAGGGGAGAATGTAACATTCAAGCTTCCATTCATCCACAACGTGCCGGGCTCTACCAGCAACCCTGCGGATGGTAGACCAAGGGAGGTCTGAAGTTCACTCAACAGAGAATAGGCTTCTGCCAGCCGGCAGAAGTCTAGGCCAGTCCTAACTGGCCAAAGACAGTGATTTCCATTGAAATGCTATCATCCATTATCAGAGAAGGTATGTGAAAAAAAATGAGGCAATGTTAGAAACTAGGGCTACTGGATCTAGACAAGAACTTGACTTTTATTCAAATAACTTTGCATTGCAGTATATAATAGTGATAAATTCTGTTCTTAAAATAAGGAAAGCTGGACTTCTGAGGGAAGAAATAACGGATTTTGAGCAAAGCGAAAAATCTATTTTTGGGTGAGGTAGCCATGTCGTCCTGATAGAAGTTCCTTCGTTAGTAGCTTCCTAGGTTATATTTGACTACAGTGATATATCCCAGAGAATTTACCAAAGGTATCCAGAATTCTAACTCCTGGAGCGAATATCCCTTAAAGATTTTTAATAGGGGATATCGCATAATATCAGAGGACGTATTCTTGACACGTCGCATAGCTATCTGCACCCCTAATAGCGTTTTCGCTTCGAGGGGAAAGTGGCAAGAATATAGGAGAGCTGTTATTAAGGCAACGCTCTTACTGTACTGTAAATAGGCAACACCCCGCCACCTCGTGGTGCCATCTAGCCATTCTTTGTAGCTTTGTAGGTGTTACAGATACAGTACATTAGGGAGAGAATCGTTATCCTTTTGTCAAAAGGAGGGCGGGTCCATCAGGACGACATGGCTACCTCACCCAAAAATAGATTTTTCGCTTCGCTCAAAATCCGTTTTTTGGGCTCAGGCCATGTCGTCCTGATGGAAGTTTACCAGAGCATTAATGTATCTGTGAATTTTCAATAGTGCCGTTCATCTCGAGATAAATTTACCTTTGGTCTTCTGGACCTAGAGACACTTGATGTTACCGTTATACATCATTCAACTGATCATGTCTTATGTCAGTGCTTCCTGCCCCCTATAGGGAAGAGTCTGGGTAGACTTTAGGAAAAAACCCGAGGATTGTGAGTTCAAGGAACAGACTAGCAAACAGTTTGTATATTAGTGTCGTCATATACGTAAAGCATAGTTTGTACTTAGATGGTATTGATCTGCGTAGGTTACTGAAAACCTCCCGGGTCTGGTTGTTAATAGAGACAGACAGGTTTATATACATGTAGGAAACCTTAATTCAGTAAGATAAACAGTTTAGTACAATCAGTCCTTACCTGGTTGCTTGGAGCAGTAATAACCTTAGTTCCTAGTGTTTTCCTAGATATCAATAGGATCAAAAGATGCTCTGACATTTATTCAAAGTT
>NC_090731.1:115502921-115512921 GCF_036898095.1 Palaemon carinicauda | reverse complement strand
CCGGCGGGTGTACTGTCAGGATCCGCTCTGCGAATGAAGTAGGTGATTTTCGCTCTTAGTTGTTTCAGTGACAGGTCGCTGCCCGATGTTTCTCCTTTGAAGAGTTGGCCTCCACCAAAGTTCGAAAATCTGCGAAGATAGACCTTGAGGCTCTCTACTGGGCATAGAGAGGCATCTTTCTTCAGGGGGCATATTCTCCAAGGGCCCCATCTTTTGGTGGGTAATTCGTTTTTGGCGAGAAACGTCGGATCCGGGGAGAGGGTAAGGTCTCCTGAATCAGTAAACAGGATATGACCCTCTTCTCTTGATAATGCCACTATTTCGCTGACTCGGGCTCCTGAAGCAAGAGCAAAGAGAAATATAACTTTCTGAGTCAGATCCTTGAGAGGGCATGAATCATTATCCAAGTTGGAGGCGAAATGGAGCACCTTGTCCAATGACCAGGAGATCGGTTTCGGTGGGGGTGCTGGGCGTAGACGAGCGCATGCTTTCGGCAGTTTATTAAAGATGTCGCTGGACAGATCAATTTGGAAGGCATACAACAGTGGTCTAGTCAAGGCCGATTTGCAAGTAGAAATCGTATTGGCTGCTAATCCCTGTCCATGAAGGTGAATAAAGAAGGACATGCAAAAATCAATGGTGATTTCCGTAGGATTTTTTGCCTTGACGAATGAGATCCATTTTCTCCAAGATGATTCGTATTGCCGTCTTGTGGATTCGGTCTTGTATTCCTCGAGGAAGTCTAGACTTTTCTTCGAGATCCCAAACCTCTTCTTCGCGGCTAGGGAGAGAAAATCATGAGATGAAGGTCCTTGATTTTCGATGATGAAGCGAAGACAGTCGACTTCTGTACTTGTTGGGAGAGAACTGGGCCCGGGAGAGGGATCAGCGTGGGCTGCAGCTCCAGGACCAGGGGGTACCAGTTGCTCCGGGGCCACTTGGGAGCCACTAGGGCCGCTGTCCCTTTGAAGGTTCTCAGCTTGGAGAGGACTTTCAGCAGAAGGTTGGTGGGAGGGAACAGGTAGATCTTGGACCATCTGTTCCAATCCAGGGACATGGCGTCCACCGCCTCTGCCTTGGGGTCCTCGTACGGGGCCACATAACGAGGAAGTTGATTGTTGTCGCTCGTTGCGAAGAGATCGATCTGAAGTTCCGGGACTTGGTGGGAGATGAAGGAGAATGATCTTGCGTCTAGAGACCATTCCGACTCTATCGGGCTTGTCCGGGATAGAGCGTCTGCCGTCACGTTGCGGAATCCTTGTAGGTGAACTGCAGATAGGTGCCACTTCTTCCTCTCTGCCAGACGGAAGATTGTTAGAAGCACCTGATTTATCTGGGGCGATCTCGAGCCTTGGCGATTGAGACATCGAACTACCACCGAGTTGTCTAGGGTTAGACGAATATGGATCGAGGGAGGCGGGGAGAGTTTCTTCAGAGTTAGAAGGACCGCCATGGCCTCCAAGATGTTGATGTGAAACGTCTTGAATAGTGGAGACCACGTGCCTTGAGCCTGTTTCTGGTGGGAGTGACCTCCCCAACCCTCCAGCGAAGCGTCCGTGTGGATGTTGAGTGATGGAGGTGGGTGTTGAAGAGGGATGGACCTTTTCAGGGCCTTTGCTTCCGACCACGGCTTGAGGAGAAGTCGAAGTCTGTTTGGGAGCCGTCTCTTGAGGTCTCTTCGAGCGATGGATGCAGAACGTCTCCAGACTCCCGCGGCATCCTTTACCTGTGCACGAAGCACCGGGTTTGTCAATGAGGCGAACTGTAGAGAGCCTAGAACTCGTTCCTGCTGGCGTCTTGAGATCCGCTTGGATTTCAGTAGTCGCTTGACAGACCCTGCTATTTCCTTCCTTTTCTTCTGGGGGATGGAAAGGCGGTGTGACTGAAGGTTCCACTGGATTCCTAACCATTGGAACTTCTGAGCTGGAGAGAGGCGAGATTTCTTCACGTTTATCTTGAATCCCAGATGTTCTAGGTACTGGGTGACTTTGCTGCAGGATTTTAAACAATCCTCGGGCGATGGAGCCCAGACTAGCTAATCGTCGAGGTAGGCCATCACCTGGACGTCTCGGAGGCGGAGCTGTTGTACTATGGCGTCCGCCAGCTTTGTGAAGATCCGAGGGGCCACGTTGAGGCCGAAGGGCATGGCCCTGAAGGCGTAGCTTTTCCTTTGGAGTCGAAATCCTAGGTAGGAGGAAGCGTGATGGTTCATTGGACGTGCCAGTAGGCATCCGCCAGGTCTATGGAGACCGTGTAAGAACCTCGAGGCAGAAGGGTCCTTATCTGTTGAAGAGTCAGCATCTTGAACTTGTCGTTCGCTATGAACTTGTTGAGGGGGGATAAGTCCAGAATGACTCTGAGTTTGTCGGAGTCTTTCTTGGGGACGCAAAACAGTCTCCCTTGGAACCTGGTGGACTTTACCCTCCTTATCACCTTCTTGTTCAAGAGATCTAGGACATATTCTTCCAGAAGGGGGGTTGATCGTTGGAAGAATTGCTGGAAGGTTGGGGGTGGTTGAGTCCAACTCCAGCCTAGACCTTTCTTGACGATGCTGTGTGCCCAGGGATCGAAGGTCCAACGATCCTGGAATTGGCGGAGTCTTCCTCCCACCGGAAGCACTTCATTGCTTCTGGTGTCCCGAGGGCTTACTGCCTCGGCCGCTAGCTCTCCTTCCTCCTCTACCTCTGGAGGGGCGGCGAGATGCGTCTCTGCTTGCACCCCTGTTTGAGCCTCTACCTTTGGGACGAAAGGTAGTTGTCCGTTGCTCAAAGGCAGGGGTGAAAACCGGTGACTGGGACAAAACCGGTTGGGTGACCAACTGAAAGGTCTGTTGTGGCTGAGCAGCCACTTGGGGAGTAGCGGGTCCCGGAAACTGTCGTCGGTGTTGACGTTGCTGGGGGTTTTGCTTGGAGGATTTCCTCTTAGGTTGAGGGCCATCGTCCTGAGAGGATTTCCTCTTTTTTGACATGCCCCACTTATTGAGAAGGTTCCTATTCTCAGTGGCAGCCTTGTCAGTGATCTCTTTCACGAGATCGGAGGGGAAGAGGTGTTTACCCCAGATGTTGGAGGAAATCAGCCTCCGGGGTTCGTGTTTCACAGTGGCACTTGAGAACACGAATTCTCGACAGGCTCTCCGAGCCTTCATGAAGTGGTACAAGTCCTTCACGAGAGTCGCCATGTGGGATTTGGCGAGTACCATGTAGTGGTCTGGGACTCTGGTGTCACCAGCCATGACATCAAGTTGTACCTGGTGGGACATGGATGCTGCGAGCCTTTCCTTTGTATCTTGTTCCCGACGAAGGAGGTGGTCGTTGAGTTTCGGGAGGTCTTCGTTAAACTGACGTCCGGCTACGTCAGGATCTAGCTTTCCCACCACGAAGGTATGTTGGATATCCTTCCAGTGTCGAGCGTCGGGGGGAGTTACCATGGAGAAGGGTCTGTACTCCTCCAGTGCAGGGCAGGGTTTTCCTTCTTCCACAGCCTTGTGGCATGCAGCGAAGGCCTTTTCCATTAAGGGAAGGACTGCATCGTCGGGTGCGACGTAAGTAGGGTGCTTCTTGCTCAGGGCCGGAAGCTTAGAGCAGGTAAAACCTCTACTTTTGAATGCGGTGGCTAGCATAGCCTGAGCCTTCGAGAGATCGAACACTATCACCTCCTTGGGTTCGGTCTCTTCTTTAGAGGCAGGTTCAGAATGAAGCCGGACGTAACAGTCCGGGTAAGCCTCAAAGTTCGGGAAGAACTCCACATCTTCCAGGGGGACCGTGCCGATCTTATCGCTGATAAAGATCCTGCCGGTCGCGATAACCATATGCTCGGCATACCTCCAAGGGTTGGCATGTGAGCATGCAGGGAGGTCCTTAACCGAGATCTTCTTCGGTTCTTTGGACCCTCCCATGGACCTGATGAACTCGTGAGTCTCTTTAAGTCTGTCATCCATAATGGCTTTAATCATCCGGAACATCTCTTGGGCGGATGGGATGGGTTCCGGGGTAGCGGAGGTAGACGGGAGAGACACTTCCGTCGGTGTAGGAGTAGGGGCGGTGATGGAAGGCGGAGCGACCTCCTGCTCCGACTCGGTGTATTCCACCTGGTCCTCTTCATCTTCCGCGCCTTGGGCCATGAGGGTCTTCTCCGTGTCCTCCGAAATATCCGACATGTGTTCGTCGTTCTCGGAATCCAGGCGACACTCGTGCATGGACTGGGCCATGACTACGTCTGGTTCCACCGTGATCTGGACGATGGGGATCAGGTCTTTGGGTACCACAGAATCAGGGGAGGCCTTTGGGAACAGAAGGGCCCTCATGTCTTCAGTGGCCAGGTATGGTCCAGTGGCGTTCTTTTGGAAGCCACGCACCCACTTGCGTAGCTTATCCCGAGAAGCGTCCCTGATCTCCGCTGAGGGAGGGTTATGAAAGGCATCGACTAGGCGATCCTGGCAGACCATACAGTTCTGCGGGTCCCAGAACTTCAGATCCCCTTTCTTGTTGGCACAAGGGGCGTGGGTCCTACACGCCGTATGCCCGTAGAAGTGCGGGCGCTTCACTGCCTGCACAGAAGTCGTGGTCACACTTCATCTGCTCCTCCTGTAAAAGAAAGAGAATATGAGTATGGGGGGGGGGGTCATAAGAATGACTCTTAAACTAAAGTTAAATATTAATCATTAATTTTAACTTGACAATAGGTGTGATGCACAGAGGAAGGGCTGAGAGAGGATAGGTACATACTCCGTGTATCTCGGCCGGCTGGTTACCGTAACCTTCATCCATGGACAATCCAAAGTGACCGAAGGCACAGGATAGAATTCAATATAGAATGCCCGTAGGGCAGTGGGAATTCTATTGGAAATTGTCAAGGATATAAGGCTGGGACTGAGGCCACTCAGTTCCAGAATTGGGGACTAGAAGATCCCATAGGGTAACGGTTTCCGGCAACCAGCCGTGCTAAGATACACACAGCATGCTGGAAATCTGTGATATGCAAGAAGACAGCATGATTACTAATAGAACGGTAATAAAATACCGATCCATTTACGTAAACAAGTCATCTGGTTGCAGTGTAGGGCTATCAATATCAGATGATAGCTAGTAGAAGGGGGTGTAAGTCGCCTTGACGCCTCCGGAAGGCTCCGGCAGACCGCCGGCACGCCGGAGGCCGCTCCAGCAGAATTTCTGGCATTAGGGAAGACAATATAGAAGTCAAGAGTAATACCAGGGTGGCGGCCGCCGGCACAGCGGCGGCACGCCGGCGGGGAGCGGCGGCTCCGGCAGCCAGAGGTTGCCGGCTTGGTGACAGGAACAAGGATGGTTATAGCAGAACCGGACTGCCGGCGGCGGATGCCGGCACTCCGGGGGCCGGCTGGTGGACGGACGACCAAGCTATGAGGAAGAGGGAAGGCCATCGGCTGGATGCCGGCGGCAGGCGGCAGTCCCCCGGCACACGGAGGACTGGCGGCCCAGGGGGTAAGGGATAAGTCACCAAGGTAGGAGGTGGGTATCACCGACAGTGGAGGCGGCAAGGGACCGGCACCAGGATAGTGAAAGAGACAGAAGGAGGGATGTAGGGGTCCGGCCACGGACCCCCAGACATCCCACCTGAGTGGGTGTACCCATGATAGAGGCTAGCCCTATCACCCAGAAGCAGGGGCCGCAGAGGACCGGGAGCTAAGGTAGCCCAAGGGAGGGCTAGGGGACACCCAAGAGAGTGGGGGGGGGGGGGGGAAACCCCTGCAGACAGAACGCATCCAGTGGCTAACCCCATAGGACACTATGAAGGGTATATGTACCAGAGCGGACTGCACACAGGAGCTCAAGGAAGCCCTATCACTCCACCCTAAGGAGGAGTTGTAGGACAGGGGACAGATGGGTATAGACTAACCTAAGTATAGGCTAGGCCATACAAGAGATGGGTGGGGAGGGGAGAAGAGAAGGGTCTTCTGTGGAGGAGGTTCTGTACCAGAGCGGCCACCGAGGAAGGGAGGACACTCCCTAGCCTAAGGTAAGGCAGCTTGTCTGAAAACGGTGCATGGGTATCGTTTCAGCAAGGTACAGAACTAACCCCTCCAAAACCTAACCTAGAGCAGGGATGTTACATCCTGAACTAGGAAGGATGGAAGACGTATCGCTATTGCAGGAAAAGTCGGAGACCTAGCCCCAGCAATAGAGGAAGGACTAGCCGTTCCTCATTCTCGGACGCAACCCTAAGGGGGGATCATTCCCTTAGGGAGGACAGAGAGGCGATATAATACTCTGATATGAGCTTGATCCCCTTACGTGGTAGGGGGAGCAAGGCTACACAGAGGGGATGCCCTAAGGCAGGGGATGAAGGAAGCATATAAGGGTCCTACATGTAGGTTAGGTTAGAAAGACACACTATCTAACCTGTCCCTTATATGGTCCCTGAAGGCGAAAACACTTGCATCACAGTCAATAGTATTGTAAAATAATGCCACTATCTTCATAAGTAAGCCTAGGATCACTGATAAATATCATGCATGAACACTGATATAGGCGCTCTGGCCTAGGGGCTATAGAAGCCAACTGGTATGGGGTCAGTCGATGACCGATAATAAAGCGTCAAAACACGATATAAAAGTTCCTAGCTATGAAGACTAAATAACTAATAGTATCGATTAGTTAATGAGGCCGGAAAACGCTGTTGAGGCTAACTAAATAAGGCATGCAAAACAACAGCGACGCCATAAAATGGCCAGTCCGGTCGAGGCACAGCTCTGCCACAAAACATCAAATATCTCGAAAAGTAAAATTTACTTTACGGTCAGAGCTTGATTAAACAATACTGGAACCTTGTACTCAACTTTCCAGAAGAAGGCGAGGCCGAAGGTAGCGACATGACGAAGATGCAGGTTGATGAAAAAAGCGTAGGGAAAATCCGTCTAAGAGAGGCAAGCTACTAGCAGAAGGATGGCGACGGACGTGACGTCATTTAGCAATGGCGCCCGTTTGTTTACGTCTCGAGTACCAAAAGTAGCCACGAACGAGATTAGCTGTGGAACGGCTTGCAGCTATTCTCCGCCCCTACACACCGAAGTGTTAACTCTGTTTAGGGTGTAGATAGCTATGTGGCGCGTTAATACATGCGTCCCCTGTTGATATACGATGTCTTAAAAGGGAAACCTTTAGGATACTCGCTCCAGAAGTTAGAATTCTGTGATAAACTGTGGTTAAATTCCCTGGGAATATCTAGTAGTTATATATCCAAGGAAGCTACCAAAAAGGAACCTTCCATCAGGACGCCATGGCTTGAGCCCAAAAATATATATATATATATATATATATATAATATACATATATATATACCTGTATATATATATATATACAGTGAACCCTCGTTTATCGCGGTAGATAGGTTCCAGACCCGGCCGCGATAGGTGAAAATCTGCGAAGTAGTGACACCATATTTACCTATTTATTTAACATGTATATTCAGACTTTTAAAACCTTCCCTTGTACGTAGTACTGTTAACAAACTACCCTTTAATGTACAGAACACTTAATGCATGTACTACAGTACCCTAAACTAAAACAGGCACAAATATTAAAGGCGATTTTACATCATGCGTTTCCTAAACACGCTAAAAAGCACGATAAAAAATGGCAACCAATGTTCTGTTTACATTTATCTCTGATCATAATGAAGAAACAAACTCATTTAGTGTACACATATATGTATAGGTTAGTTTTTGCATCGATTATATTGATTATACAGTATGTTGATTTTGTTATTACCAATGTTTTATTTAATTTTTCTTAGGACTTCCAAATGAAATGTTTTTCTTTATGACGCCGTCGTTTCTCAGTAAACAACCGCGCTCAGAACAAAGAAGGCATTTAACGCGCATGATGAAAGTGATAAATAATGATATTTACAGTAAAAGCATTTACAAAATATGTTATTACAAATATTATTTACCGTATCTATATAAAATCATACAGTACATGCTGTACGTAGCAAAGCAGGAAAACAATTTACGAGAGAGAGAGAGAGAGAGAGAGAGAGAGAGAGAGAGAGAGAGATTGTTTTATGTACATAAATGTAAATCTTAAACAAAAAAAATATGATAGGTTACAACATGTATACTCTTCAGACTTTTAAAACCTTCCCTTTAACTTAATGCATACAGTACTAAACTATAAAACAGGCACAAATATTAAAATGTTAGAATATTAAAGTAAAAAATAAAGATTGTTACTGTACTCACCACGAAAGAAGTTCAAGAAAAACTTGAATGATGATGGCGATGAATTTGCTGCACAGTAGAAATGATGATGATGAAGCTGATGATGTCTTCTACTGTGCAGCCAATGATAGTATTTTACGTCTCTTCAGACGGAGGTGTCTTTTCCTGGGACACCTCTTCAACTTCTTCAATTTCTTCCGAAGGCGTACTAGCAGGAGGAACTGGCTCTTTTTTGCGAGGGTGGAAGAACATTGTGATCGGAAGTTGCTGCCGCTGCTTCTTTTTTCGCTCTAAGAGCATCCTGTAGGGAGTCATGATGTCATCGACCTTGTTGGAGAATTGCATAGACCAAACCATATCCTCGTCCCACTCTTGCAACATTTCTTTCGCCTCCTTCATATGGTTGCAGAACTTGGCAAGCCGTTCTAATGTTAAGTCCGTTTCTTCGACATTTTCTTGGGTCTCTTCCTGGGTTTCACTCTCTTCTTCGCTTGCCGATTTCGTCAGGTCTTCTAGGTCTGCGTCATTTAGTGGCTGGGAATGGCAGTCCAACAACTCGTCGACGTCTTCAGTCGTCATGTCGCCAAACCCGTCACCTCCAATTATGGCAGCCAACTGCACAGATTTGCGTATTGCAGAGTGTTGGATTTCCGACGGAGTAAATCCCTCGTCGTCGTAAAGAATCTGGGGCCACAACTTCTTCCAGCTCGCATTCACGGTTGCAGGTTTCATCTCTTGCAGTGCCTTCTGAATATTCTTCAGGCACGTGGCTATGGTGTACTGCCGCCAGTATGCCTTCAAGTTAAAATCTTCATCCTCATCATCTTGGGCAGCATCCACACACGCAACGAGGTCCGCCAAGGTATTCTTCGTGTAGAGGGCCTTGAATGCCCTGATAACTCCCTGGTCCATCGGTTGAATTAATGACGTGGTGTTGGGTGGCAGGAACTCAACCTGAACGCCCTCACGCGACAGGTCAGTTGCGTGTCCACCAGCGTTATCCATAAGGAGAAGGATCTTGAATGGCAAGCCCTTCTCTAAGAGATATTCACTGACTTGCGGGATGAAACACTGGTGGAACCAGTTGGAGGTCAGCATCTTCGTAATCCATGCTTTTGGATTATGCATACAGTACACGGGAAGGAGATTCTTGTTTTTATTTTTCAAAGCGCGAGGATTTTTCGACTTATAAATAAGCCCTGGCTTTAGCAAAAATCCAGCAGCATTGCCACACATCACGAGGGTAACGCGATCCTTGAATGCTTTAAAGCCAGAGGCTTTGGCTTCTTCTTTGAACAGGAAAGTTCGCGACGGCATTCTCTTCCAAAACAAGCCGGTCTCATCCATATTAAAGACTTGTTCCGGCTTGTATCCACCTTCGGTGATAATATTCTTGAACGTCTGGTTCACGTAAGTTTCAGCAGCGGCAGTGTCAGCCGAAGCAGCCTCGCCATGCAGGGAAACGCTTTTCAGGGCGAAGCGTTTCTAAAACTTCGCGAACCATCCATTGCTGGCGGAAAAACGTTGTTTCTGACGCTGGGAATCAGTGGATGTCCCTGGTTGAGGTTCATCTGCATCATCATCTTCTAAAGCATGGTTGCCATCGTCGTCTTGAGGTTCCTTTGCCGCAAAATTCTCATACAAGCTCAAAGCCTTTGTTCGGATGGTGTTCGTTTTATTACGCGTGGTAACGACTCGCTTCGCTGATCTGCTAAAGGTGATTGCAGCCGTCTTTCTAATGTTTGCCTCGTCCTTCTTGATATAGCGAACGGTGGATTCATTGATTCCAAAATGGCGGGCTGC
>NC_090731.1:115420421-115500421 GCF_036898095.1 Palaemon carinicauda | reverse complement strand
TTTTCAAGTTATTGAAATCTGGGGAAAAAATAAAACGCGAACTGGTAAGTTTGAGATAATCAGAGCTTTTAACTTTTATTTACAGATCTACAGAATATTTACAATCAAGTCCAATTGTTAAGCCTTAATTCTAAACTGTTCTTCAATAAAATTCACGACTAGATTCAACTGATGGCACTACGGTATAGTGAGATCCTCGTCAATCATTCACCAAATTACATTTGCTTTTCAAAAGTAAAGTACAGTAAACAATTAATCATAAAGTAAAAAATTTTGCTTTACAATTAATCAAAAAATCAAATAATTCCCATGGAAAATTTGGGAAGGAACATATTAAATAAAGTATTTTGAATAGAGATGTATGAGGCAACATTTGAATATTCTGTGTATTGAATAACAGTTATCTGAACAGAAGTCTGATGTCTAACACAAATTTTATAAGACGAAAATAAAATGTATCGCTAGAATGGAAGATATAAAATAAAAAGGATAATTATCAACCAAAACCAGTAAAATAAAGATAGTTTGATTGAAGAACGTCAAAATTATAAAACGTTAATAAAATAAAATTTGGAGAGAATCATTTCAACTGCAACAGAAGACTATGTACAATATATTTATGAACTGGAGCAGACTTCCTTAAAATATATATATACATATATATATATATATATATATATATATATATATATATATATATATATATATATATATATACAATATTATATATATATGTATGTGTATACAGTATATTATATATATATATATATATATATATATATATATATATATATATATATATATATATATATATATATATATACTGTATACAATTAGCATCATTACCAGCTTTAAAGGTTTCACTCTAATTTCAAAATAATCCTGCAATACCTTTTACATCTATTTATGAACAAAGCTTTCAAATTAGACATAAAAATTAAAAACTTTAACTGTTGTTGGGTTAAAACTATAGTACAGCATTTTACATGAACATGCAAGATGAAAGTTCTAACCCATATTACAGTAACTATAGATGACCATTCAAGTTTTAAGGTAAAAATCTAATTTAACTTGACGAAAATATGAAAATTCACTTTTCATAGACATTTTCCACAAAATATTCATTAACATATATTACTGTTAACGAATAGCAAGTTAAGTATAAATTGACTGCGGTCATTCCATTTATTTGGAAGTATATTCAGACCATGGTTTTTCCATAATTACTAAATTAGTAACTTTTCTTTGTAGTAATCTTTACAGTACAACATAACTTTAGGGTGATATATTACTTTTTTAATTAATTTCCAAAAGAATTTTTTGTATAATTCTTATAAATATAAAAGGTATAGGTTTACAGTCTGTACAGTATATAAAATATTATATCATGTCCAACATAAAATTTTTCCAAGATAAAAACTAAATATTAATAAACGCAACAATTCTAGAGTTATTTTCTAGAATGCAAAATCTTGGTCTGATATCCTAAAATGGACTATCTGAACAAGTTATTAATAGTGATCTACTGTATATCTATAGTTTAATAAACAGCAAGTAACATCTGTTGCTCAAACTCACTTTCTTAATATCTTTATTTCTTAAGTTAGACTACTACTGCTTTTGACATTGTAATCCATAATTTTCATACAGCAATTATCATAACAAGAATTAATTAAATTACAAAAATCATCCAAGTCATGACTAATTGTTGTACAGTATTTACTCTACTTCCTATCCTTGTAAGAGAACAATCATTCTGTCAATTCTTGACAAAAAATAGACTAAGGCTGTGAAAATGAGCAGAAAAATAAAAAACAAATAACAATCACAGAATCAATAGTAATAACACTTGACTTCCCCTAGAAATCATTTGAAAATCATCACAAAATTACAACCTCTAGAGGTAGAATTAAGAATACTGTAGGTAAACTATATATTCCCCCTGAGCTTTTCAGGCTAGTGTTGAAAATTGATACACCAATGAAAAGTTTATATGGCAATCTCCCCACACCAAAAGTTATACTATACCAACTTAAGGAGTACTTCCATGCAAGCTTTCCAGAAAGGTAATACACTCGGTACCTAAACAGAAGTTTCCTTTTCTTGGAAATTATCCTCAGCAATAAAAAAAAAACCTTTGTCATATCTATACTGGGACAAATAAAATTATTTAAGACTATGAAGAGTAGTAGTGTAAAACTCAATTACAATGAAATTTCTGACAATAATAAGAGCTATTGGATTTTTAAAATCTCACAACCAAACCTACAACAATACTGATAAAAAATATGGTAAAGACTGATTCTAGAAAATTTCTGTTATCTTGATGACATACTGAATTGTGAAGCAGCTTCCAATAGACAGAAAGTAAGAAGCAGAAAAAAACTTAGGTGAAGTGAAATGAGATTAGAAGAAAACTACCTCAACAATAAGAGAGAATAAACAGAGACACACACAAAGCTTGTATTTCCCCCATGCGTAGAGTACTTGCAAGTGGTACAGAAAAGGCTATGACTTTTGGGCAAAAATGCAATGGGAAGACCCTAACACAAATGATAATGGTACTGAGATTGGGTGCCTAGATTAGAAATCACTATAAACTGAGATGGTTTAAACATAAATGAGAGTGGGAGAAAAGTGATTGTAAAATAATTGATCGCTAAAGATGTAGCATGACAGAGATAAAAAAGAAGGCTAAAAAGTCACAGAGAAATGGAAAAGATGGATACCTAGACCAGATAGGAATTCAGACAAAAATAACACCAGACTGAAGAGTGGAGAAAACTGATTTCTGTACAAGAATAACTGCATAAGAGTAAAATCTGATTTAAAAATATTTATAAGGATGATCACAATGTCTCTACACCAGGCATACAGGAATTGTTAAAAAAACTATTACCGGCAATTTCTATGCTCTTCTCTCTAGCCAATTTTTCCCATACCTGGATCTTGCGGATTATATATTTGTTCAGCATTCATATTCAAAATCATCATTCAAAATTAGAAATCTACTAAAATACCATTTACCAAAAACATAGGGACAAAAGTCACTTCTTTTAAAGTCAATTCTACTTCCAAATTTTAAAGTCAAAACTATGAGAAAGAAACATGAAATAAAACATCAATTATGAGAGTAACGAATCATTTCAATAGTCTGAAATTCTATATATATTGCACCTTCCAATTGGCATGCTGAATAAAGACTCCTGATGTTATGCATGATAAATTATCTCAACTCTTAAATATTTTTGATTCTAACTACATTAAAACACACTTAAAAATTGTGTAATTAATATTTGTACAATAAATCCACTCGACTTTTTTTCACAAACTTGGTATATTTATAGGATTAACATAACTGTCTTCAATAGTTTAACATGTACATATAAATAAACTAACCATGCTTTAAATGAAACTTGAGATAGACAAACTGAAATTACTGATAAAAGTCTAGAAAAAATACTGAAAAATGCCTGAAATGCATAAATTACCACATCAATCCAAAGATTTAGGACACTTGACAGAATGTAAGACCTTCATCAATTTCACTGCGGACATCTCCAGCCAGCATTGAATTAACAACAGCGCGAGCAAGATAACTTGTTAATGCAGACTGAGTTTCATTGAAGAGCAGAAACATGTCATCACCCATACTTTTTCCAGAGTCCTGGAAGAATTAATATACAGTATTACATACTTTTTTACCTATTTCAATAAATACATTCTCCCCTAAAATCACAGTTCCAGTTACCGAATTTTGGAAATTCCGATTATTGCAGTTTCGGCTCGGAGAATGCTTATATTTCATGTTTCAAATTTTATTTTTAATGAAAACAATTTGTTTTATGGCTAAACATGCTTTTCTTATATTTACATAAGTGCATCTGTCCGCTTACCCAACCCTTTTCTTATCAGCGTACGTGAATAATCAATTTTTCTTGGAGAATTTTATGTAAAGATACTTATTGTTGTATCCCATAAACTTCACGTGAAACACTTTCTTTCATCAAGGATGAAAATAAAAAACATAGTTTCTTTCGATCGTGTCTTAAAAAAAACGTATGTTGCATTTCTCTAAGTTATATTCATTGAAATTCTTTTTAATATGCCTACAGCATAATTTGCACAGAAAATAAGCAGATAATGAATATACCATGTACTGTATTATGCTAGTACTGTCTCACTATGTGTAGGCATTTAGTACATACTGTATAGCATATATATCTGAAGAGTATGATCACTAAATGCCCATACTTATGCATACTAAAGTATATTCATCTGATCACTAAAAAAAAAAAAAAAAAAAAAAAGACCGGAAGCCAGTATTTATTTGTCTGCTCATTTATATAATTACAATTTTATGTTATATTTTTTCTGAAAGATGTATGAAGTATCAGAGTTGACAAATAAGTATGCCTGAAGAGTAAAATTTGCCCAAAAAGTCAACAGACAAGCATATACTATGTTAGCAATGTCTTGCTCATATGTAGGCTTCTAGTATGTGTATCATTTTTGGGCTCAGGCCATGTCGTCCTGATGGAAGGTTCCTTCAGAAGCTTCCTTAGGGTATATATGACTATAGTAGATATTCCCAGAGAATTAAACTAAAGGTTTCACAGAATTATAACTTCTGGCGCAAGTACCCATAAGGTTTCCCTTTAGGATATCGTATAATAACAGGGGATGTATGCTTGACACGCCACATAGCTATCTGCACCCCACATAGCGTTTACGCTTCGAGGGGGAAGTGTGGCAAGTTATGGGAGGAGCCGTTACTAAGTTCTCCTCCTTCGTTACTGTTACGGTACTCTGTGACGTCATAACCGCCGCCATTGTTGGCCGCCATCAAGGTTGACGTCACCGTTGCGCGCCTCCCTCATTCCTTCTTATGTAGCATTTATGACCAGGTGCTTTTTCCCAGTTGTTCGCTAGTAATTTCATCATGTCGCAAACTTCAGCCTTGCCTTCTTCTGGAAAGTCGAGTACCATATTCTTGTACAGTGGAACCTCTACACACGAACGTATCTACATCCGAATTTTCCAACATCCGAAGTAAAATTCGAGCAAATTTTTTACTCTACACCCGAATTTTATTTCGACACACGAAGTAGCAATTTTCGTCGTACCGGTTGTATCCGAATTTTTCGACACGCGAAGTACAATTCGAACACGTTCCGACTCTACACCCGAATGTTTTTTTCGACACCCGAAGTAAACAATACTCGTACGCGTAGTCGGTGCTCATAGCGCCTGAAGTGTTTTTTATTTCCGCCGATAGAAGGCAGCACATCGACCTCGGAGGGACGCTCAATTAGCGCGGCTTGGGTCAGTCCTCTGTTCTCGTCGGCTTCTTGCGGTTGTGCTCTTTGCGTTCTGATATTAACTGTGATTTAATCGTGATTTTTTACGTGCATCCATTAACGATAATTTACGTAAATCACGGGTCCAAAAAGGCTTAGTTTTGCCAGTGGTAGTGGTAGTGGTGAGAAAATGAAGAAGGAAATGCTTTCTATAGAAATTAAGCAGGAAATTATTGAAAAACATGAGCGTGGCATCCGCGTGAGTGAACTTGCTAAACAGTATGGCCGTAATATGTCGACGATCTCGACAATCCTTAAACAGAAGGAAGCTATTAAAGCAGTGAAACCTTCTAAAGGGATCACTATAATTTCCAAACGCCGTACCCCTATCATAGAAGAGATGGAACGACTTCTACTAGTGTGGATTAAGGATAGAGAGATCGTTGGCGACACCATCACCGAAACCGTTATCTGCGAGAAGGCGCACGCCATCTTTACGGACTTGAAGGAGGAGAGCTCTGGGGGTGATGCTGGGGAGAGTTCAACCGAGCCTTCCTCAGATGATTTCAAGGCATCTCGTGGCTGGTTCGAGAAATTTAAGAAACGGTCCGGGATTCATTCAGTTGTTCGCCACGGAGAGGCTGCTAGTGCGGACACAAACGCTGCAGCTGACTTTGTTAAGAAATTCGAAAATATCGTAAAGGAAGAAGGCTACGTAGAGCAGCAGGTGTTCAATTGTGATGAAACCGGGCTGTTTTGGAAGAAGATGCCGAGTCAAACCTACATCACTGCTGAAGAGAAGAAATTGCCTGGGCATAAGCCAATGAAGGATCGGTTGACTCTTGCTCTATGTGCCAACGCTAGCGGGGACTTTAAAGTCAAGCCCTTGCTTGTTTACCATTCGGAGAACCCTAGGGCCTTTAAAGCACACAACGTCGATAAGGATCAGATTCATGTTTTCTGGCGATCCAACTCGAAGGCCTGGGTCACTAGGCAATTCTTTGTGCAATGGGTAAACCAAGTTTTCGGTCCTTCTGTGAAGAAGTATCTTCATGAGCAGAAATTGCCTTTAAAGTGCCTGCTATGCCTTGACAATGCACCCGCTCACCCCCCCGGACTTGAAGATGATATCTTCGATGAATTCAAGTTCATAAAGGTGCTGTATCTTCCACCAAATACCACCTCTATCCTCCAGCCCATGGACCAGCAAGTCATCTCTAATTTTAAGAAGCTGTACACCAAGCACTTATTCAAGCAGTGCTTTAATGTCACGCAAAGCACCAATTTAACTTTGCGTGAATTTTGGAGGGGCCACTTCAATATCGTGCACTGCTTAAAGATCATTGATCAGGCTTGGGTGGGATTAACTCGACGGACCCTCAATTCTGCATGGAAGAAGCTGTGGCCTGATGCAGTTTCTCCCCGAGATTTCGAGGGTTTTGACCCCGAACCTGATCCCGTGGTCGGTGCAGCGGAAGCCGTAGAGGAAATCGTCTCCCTTGGCAAGTCCATGGGTCTGGAGGTCAACGCAGATGACGTTACGGAACTCGTCGCCGAACATCACGACGAACTGACGACGGATGAGCTCAAGGAACTCCATGCTATGTCGGAGCACATGAGTGATGATGAGGAAGAGAGCGAGGAGGTAGAACATGTGTTAGGTTCAGCGCAAATAAAAGAGGTGTTAGGAAAATATCAAGACGTGGTCGACTTCATCGACAAATACCATCCAAAGAAATTGCAGGTTTGTCGTGTAGTTTCTCAATTCGATGATGTTTGCCTAACGCACTTTCAAAACATTCTGAAAAGCCGTACGAAGCGATTATCTATCGATGCTTTCTTTAAAAAAACTGCGAAGCAAACTCGCGATGAAGAGGATGTAAGTGAACCGAAGAAAACGGCAAAGAGTGAAGAGGAAGAAAGTGAAACACAGAAAACAGAAAAGAGTGAAGCAAAAGAAATTCAGTCAATTTTAAATGTAAGTGATAGTGATTAAAATTACGTAATCATCAAAAAGAAAAAAAGAAAATGTAAAAAAAAAATATAAAATATAAAAAAAAAAAAAAATAAGCTAAGTTATGTTAAAGTTCACTTAGTGTAAGTTAGAATAAGTTACGGTAGTGTTACGTTTATCGTAGTTAACCTCTCTACCTCCTCGCCGTCCGTCCGTCTCCTCTCTCCTCTCTGCGTAGCGAAGACGAACAACACCTGCGCTGGAGTTTCTAAGGTAAAGTGACGCTAAAAACCCGTTTCTTATTTATCATTTTTTGCTAATTCTTCTTATTTACATGTCTATTCTTCTTATTTACATGTCTATTATCTAATTTAGTGTTCATTATTCTCATGGGAAAGTTATGTGTAGTAGTTTATTAAGAAGTTATCATAGGTTTTTGGGCTCAACCACGGATTAATCCTATTTCAATGTATTCTTATGGGAAAATTCGTTTCTACATCCGAACAATTTCTACATCCGAAGTTGGTTCTGGAACGGATTAAATTCGTATGTAGAGGTTCCACTGTATTGTATAAATCAGCTCTGGCCGTAAAGTAACGCCTTTTTATCTTGAAATACCGTGTTTTGTGGCGGAGCTGTTGCCTTAACCGGAGGCGTCATGACGCTGACGCTGTTGTTCGCTTCGCATGCTTTATTTAGTTAGCCAGAACAACCTTCCCGGTCTTATAACTAATTATCAGCATTAGTTATTTGGTCTTCATTGCTAGGAATTAGTTATAATATACCGATAGTATTCTTTTTGGCGAGTGTAGGTAGCCGAATTCATATGCTAGATTGCTAGCCTAGCCCCTAGGCTCGATAGCCTAGGCGTTCTTGTTTACTTTCATGCATGATATAATAAGTGTTCCTATTGTTAATTTACGAAATGAAGATGTTAGGCATTTATACATATAAGATTCAGTGATTGCATATGTTTTTCTACTTCTAGGAAGTATACAAGGGGTTTCAATGATCTTGGTAGTCGTCTCCCTTGCCCCTAATCTAACGCTTAGGGCTTTTGTATACTTTCTCACCTCCCCGGCTACCTTGTCCCAAGGTAATCTCTCCTCCTTCTGAAGTAGCCTTGGCTACATCCTAGCCATCCTTACCTTGAATCGTATTCAAGTGAGGCTAGGCTAGGATTTTCTTTCCCCACTCTTTGCCATAGTTCATGAGCTTTGAGTTTGGGACAGAACTTCAGAGTACCAGTCGTTTGCCCCCAGCTACCCCATTAGGCGAATGAACTCTCCTTTTGGTCCCCGCTGGCCAGCAAAGGGGGGGGGGCCTCTGCCCTTTCCCCCCTAGTCCACACCTGGTAAGGTTACGACCCTTCCTCCCAGTGGCCTAGCGACTTGTCCTATACCTGCCTTGCCCGGACTATGGGAAATGTTCCCCTAGCCTAGGTTAGGCAGGCCCTGGGATTCTGTTTCTTTATAGTTTCGGACAGCACGTCCGTGCTGCTCTTTCCTTGTGCTAACCTACCCTAGGCTGGAGAACGAATTCTTCCTACACCTAGGATAGTGTCGGTACTGAAACAGAACCACCCCCTGGAGTGGAGGTGAGGGCTCACGCCTTCCCCTACACTCCTTTACAGGACCCTCTCCCCTCCCCCTCTGTCCTTTGGTGATGGCCTAGCCATCACACCTCTGTCCACCGTCCTACAACTCGACAGTGTTTCGGCGGGTTACGGGGTCGGCCTGGTCCTTTCATTGGTTAGCCCGAACGGCTAGGCTTCCCACATATAGTTGAAGTATGGGATAGCTTTCGACAGATCGGTCTGCTGGCGGAAGACCTCGCTATCTTAGAGGGTTTTTCGGTCCTCCCTTGGACCGCCACCCGCAACTCTAGCCGACTGCCGGCTCTGTTGCGGCTGGATGGAAGCTTGCCACTCTCTCCCTTCCATTTGAACCCTCCTCCCGGAAGAGGGCGAGGTTAGGGTAGTGAGCTACTGCCCTTCCCTCCACCTTCTTCTATATATTTTCTCTCTAACTTATCAGTGCCAGTCCACTGTCACACTACTCTGCCGGCAACAGCCGTCCGCGTAGACCTGGTACCCTTTCTGTCTCATAGATTGAAGTCAGAGTCGGAGTACATTAAGCCGGTTGCCTGCCGACTGCCGGAGGCCGCCGACATGCCGACGATCTGCCATCATCCTGAGGTTTCGCCCTTTCTCTGCCACATAGACTGATGGCTGGGAGGGGTTTGTCCTCAACGGAGATTTGCCGGCGCCCGCTGTGCTTCCGGCATGCCGACATGCTGCCGGCGCCACCTAATCATACTACTTCAGTGGACTGTCACTTCTACCCTGCCAGCAAAGTGCCGGCAGTGTCTATTGTATAGCTGTATACGATAGCCAGTACATCTATGGTATAGTACATACCCTAGTCAGAAAACTATGGTGTATAGTTATGCAGTAAATACTTTCTAGCATACTCTGTGCATCCATGCGCAGTCCCTTGCCGGGACCTACCTGAATTGGGGAGAATCATTCCCCCTTTTCTCTCTATGCTGAATGAACTCGGCTCTCCCTCTCACCATTACTAATACCCCAGAGGAAGTACAAGCTGTGTTTTATCCCTTGTGGATATCCCTTCCCCCTCTTTAGGGCGCTCTCAAGAAGCCCCTAGAATTAGTTATGGTATGAGGTCACGGCAATTGGCTGGGCGGGATGCACAAGTACATGTCTTTTCTGCTTCATTTCCAGCTTACCTATTCTAAGCTTACACTTGGAAAGGAATCTTATATTGTAAGTAAAATTACTTTAAGACTAATCTAAGATTACTTCAAGTCAATAATATAGACTTCTGTAGACTCATGTACCCCTTTCTCCTTTACAAGAGGAGTACATCTGGTGTGAGAGCGCCTTCTGCAGCGTTCGGCGCCCGGACTTCTATGGCCATCTGGCGTGCCGAACCCACGCCAGCTGTTCCGTTTCCCAAGGGACTCTCCGTTATTGGGACCCGCAGGTCTGCACTGTCTGCAAAGACCTGCTCCATGAGGTGTTCGAGCCAGGGACATCGCTCGCGAGAAACTACGCAAATGGGTGCGTGGTTTCCAGAAGAACGCCATGGGGCCCTATCGCCCTAGTGAGAAGATGAGAGCTCTGCTCTTTCCCAAGGCATCTGCGGATGCTGTCATCCCGAAACAGGAGATCCCCTGCGTCCAACTGACGGTCGAACCGGACGTATCGGACGCGCTTCAAGACTTCCATCTTGACGAGGTGGAACGGATGTCGGAAGTGTCGGACACCACCGAGAGGACCCTGATAGCCGAGGGTCCAGAGGAGGAGCCTAGGGAGGCTCCTGACTCCGAGGGTGATGCCATTGCTGTCTCGGAACCCGTCCCCTCCACCTCTTACAGTCCTACGCCTGTGAGAGTGGACACCCCAGTGGATAACCTCCAAGCTTTGGTAGTGCTCCTGGACGAGAGGATTCGCCAGAAGGACGAGGATTTCAAGAAAGAAATTCTACGTTTGTCGAAACAGACCCCGAGGAAGATCACCGTGAAGGATCTTCCCCCTTGCTCAGTGATCAACCCATGGAGGCATGCAGAACACATGCTGATCACGAGCGGACGTATCTTCGTCAACGACAAGATAGGCGCCATCCCCCTTGAAGAGGTGGAGTTTTCGCCTAGCTTCGAAGCCTATCCGGACTGTTACATCCATCTCAAGTCCGAGCCAGTTTCCAAGGAGGAAACTGAGCCTAAGGAAGTCATCGCCTTCGACCATGCAAAGGCTCAATCTCTTCTGGCCGGTTGCCTGAAGAGTAAGGGCTACACCAACTCCAAGGTGCCGGCCCTAAGCAAGAAAAACCCGTCTTTTATTGCTATTGCCACCATGGTCTTCCCCTTCGCTGAGAATTCCCTGTTGGCAGTGTTGAAGGCAGTGGAGGAAGGGAAGCCCTGCCCTACATTGGAGGAATGTAGGTCCCTCTCCCTTGCCCTCCCTCCAGACGACAAGAACTGGAAAGAAATCCAGTTAACTTTCTCTGTGGGAAAGTTGGAGGCTGACATCGCTGGACGGCAGTTCAACGAGAACCTCCACGAGCTCTCCGAATACCTTCTGCGTCGGGAGCTGGACACGAAAGAGAGGCTGGCTGCCTCCCTCTCCCTTCAAGTCCAAATGAAGACGATGGCTGGGGACACACGGACCCCAGGCTTCAACATGGTCTTGGCTAAGACCCATCTTGCCACCCTGATGAAGGACTTTTATAGCTTCATCAGGGCCCGGAGAGCCAGCAGAGAGTTTGTGTTTGTGGATGCTTCCGTCAAACACGAACCCCAGAAACTGATTTCCTCCAACATCTGGGGGAAAGATCTCTTCCCCAACGACCTCGTGAAAGAGATCGTCGACAGAGCCGCCACGGAGAACCGGAACCTTCTCCAGAAGTGGGGCATGTCGAAGAAGAGGAAATCTTCTCAGGATGAGGGCCCCCAACCTAAGAAGAAAACAAACAAGCCCAGACCTCAGCAGCGTCAGGCTAAGCGCCAGTTTCCGGCACCCGCCGCTTCCCAGTTGGTAGCTCAGCCCCAACAAACCTTTCAGTTGGTACCCCAACTGGTGGTGGCTCAGTCACCAGCCTTCACGCCAGCTTACGAAAGGCAGTCGACTACCTTTCATCCCATAGGTAGAGGCACCGGCAGAGACTCCTCTTGACGTCCATCTAGCGGGAGAGGAGGAAGGGGAGCAAGCGGCCGAGGTGGTAAACCCTCGGGAAGCCAAAAGCAATGAGAGGGAGGAAGACTTCGCCTCTTCCAGGATCGTTGGACGTTCGATCCTTGGGCTCACAGCATCATCAAGAACGGACTAGGGTGGAGCTGGGTAACACCACCACCAGCCTTCCACCAATTCTTCCAACACTCCACCCCCGTCCTGGAAGAATACGTCCAAGAACTCTTGAAAAAGGTGATCAAGAGGGTAAAGTCCACCAGGTTCCAAGGAAGACTATTCTGTGTTCCCAAGAAGGACTCCGACAAATTCAGAGTCATTCTGGACTTGTCCCTTCTCAACAAGTTCATAGTGAACAACAAGTTCAAAATGCTGACTCTTCAGCACATAAAGAGCCCTGCTGCCTCAAAAGGCATACACAGTCTTGATAGACTTGGCAGACGCCTACTGGCACATTCCAATGAATCGCCAGGCCTCCTCCTACCTAGGATTCAGGCTTCAAAGAAGGCAGTACGCCTTCAGAGCCATGCCCTTTGGACTCAACATAGCCCCAAGGATATTCACGAAGCTCGCAGAGACGATCATCCAACAGCTACGCTTACAAGGTGTTCAGGTGATGGCTTACCTGGACGATTGGCTGGTGTGGGCAGCATCCATAGAAGAATGCCTGCAAGCTTCCACAAAGGTGACCTAATTCTTGGAACATTTGGGCTTCAAGATCAACACCAAAATGTCTCGACTTTCTCCAGCTCAGAAGTTCCAATGGTTAGGAATCCATTGGGACATTCAGTCACACCGTCTTTCCATTCCTCTGAAGAAAAGAAAGGAAATAGCAGGATCTGTCAACAGACTCCTAAAATCCAAACGGTTTTCAAGACGACAGCAAGAACGGGTGCTTGGCTCCCTTCAGTTCGCCTCCGTAACAGACCCAGTGCTGCGAGCACAGCTAAAGGATGAATCGGGAGTCTGGAGAAGATACGCATCCATCGCTCAAAGAGATATCAAGAGACCTCTGCCGACCAGGCTTCGATCACTTCTAAAGCCATGGTCGGAGGCAAAGAACCTAAAAAGATCGGTACCTCTTCAATTACCGCCTCCATCGGTCGTTATCCATACGGATGCATCGCTAGAAGGATGGGGGGGGGGTCACTCCCACCAACGACAAGTTCAAGGAACATGGTCTACCCTGTTCAAGACATTTCACATCAACATCTTGGAGGCCATGGCGGTCCTTCTCACTCTGAAGAGGCTGTCTCCACGTCCCTCATACCACATCCGTCTGACTCTGGACAGCGACGTCGTGGTCAGATGTCTCAACCGTCAGGGCTCAAGATCGCCCCAACTCAACCAAGTGTTGCTACCCATCTTCCGCTTGGCAGACAAGAAAAGATGGCACCTCTCAGCAGTTCACCTACAAGGATTCCGCAACGTGACGGCAGATGCTCTATCCAGGACAACCCTGATAGAGTAAAAATGGTCCCTAGACGCATACTCATTCTCCTTCATCTCCTGACAAGTCCCGGAACTGCAGATCGACCTCTTTGCAACGAGCGACAACAAACAACTTCTTCGCTACGTGGCCCCATACGAGGAGCCCCGAGCGGAAGCGGTGGACGCCATGTCCCTCGATTGGAACAGATGGTCCAAGATTTACCTGTTCCCTCCACCCAACCTTCAGCTGAAAGTATTCACCAAGCTGAGAGGCTTCCAAGGAACAGCAGCCCTAGTGGCACCCAAGTGGCCCCGGAGCAACTGGTTCCCATTAATCCTGGAGTTACAACCCAAGCTAATTCCCCTGCCGGACCCAGTTCTCTCCCAGCAAGTTCAGAAGTCGACTGTCTTCGCTTCATCAAAGAAAATCCGAGACCTTCATCTCATGATTTTCTTTCCCTAGCCGTCAAGAAGAGGTTTGGGATCTCGAAGAAATGCGTGGACTTCTTAGGGGAATACAAAACAAAATCTACCAGAAGGCAATACGAGTCATCCTGGAAGAAGTGGGTGTCCTTTGTCAAGGCTAAAAATCCTACAGAGATCTCAATGAATTTTTGTCTGTCCTTCTTCATTCACCTTCATGGACAAGGCCTGGCGGCCAACACGATTTCCACCTGCAAATCGGCTTTGACAAGACCTTTATTACATGCCTTCCAGATAGACCTGTCCGATGACATTTTTAACAAGCTGCCAAAGGCATGTGCTAGACTCAGACCCGCACCCCCACCGAGACCCATCTCCTGGTCTCTTGACAAGGTGCTCCACTTTGCCTCAAGTTTGGACATTGAAACTTGCCATCTGAAAGATTTGACTCAAAAAGTGATTTTCCTATTTGCTCTCGCCTCGGGAGCCCGAGTCAGTGAAATTGTGGCATTATCAAGAGAAGAGGGCCAGATACAGTTCGCAGAAACAGGGGAGCTTACCCTCTTTCCTGACCCAACGTTTCTCGCCAAGAATGAGCTACCCACTAAAAGGTGGGGTCCCTGGAGAATCTGCCCTCTGAAGGAAGATGTCTCTCTGTGTCCAGTGGAGAGTCTAAAGGTCCATCTTCGAAGAACTTCAGACTTTGGCGGAGGACAGCTCTTTAAAGGGGAAACATCGGGGTCCGACTTGTCACTCAAACAACTAAGGGCGAAGATCACCTACTTTATTCGCAGAGCGGATCCTGACAGTACATCCGCAGGTCACGATCCCAGGAAAGTTGCCTCTTCCCTGAACTTCTTCCAGTCAATGGACTGCGAAAGTCTTCGCTCTTTCACAGGCTGGCTGGAAGTCTTCAAGAGTGTTTTTTAAACATTACGCAAAGCAGGTGCACGAACTGAAAAGATATGTGGTAGCTGCAGGTAGTGTGCTAAAACCTGGTGCTTAGTGCTGCATAAAACAGGGAGTTATTCGGGACTCTAACTCCAAGGGTGTCTGTGTTGACCCTAGTGCGGAACATAGTGAATTTAGTGCCACCTTGTGACACTACGGAGTGTTCTTATACAAAGGTGAAGTCACATAGACTACAACAAGTGTACCACATGTTCTTAACATGAAGTGTATATACGACTTTCTAGAATGACTTTAATAGTTCCTACGGAACTAATGTGTAATGGCAAGTTTTTCCTTTTCAGATTCCACACCCATTTCTATTGATGTCTTTTGTCCTTTTCAGATTCCACACCCATTTCTATTGATGTCTTAAGTCTATGTTACTGATTGCATTCCATTACATTTTATTACCTGTTGTATGCTAATTATTATTTTGACTAAATAAAATAGAATTTGTTTACTTGTGCGTCTAATTTCGCCCTCATTTCAGAAATAAAAACACTGTTAGGGAGTTTTACTTCCCTAATTATTTGAAAAATGGTATGAACAATGTTATACTATTGTTCCTAATTGATACAAACTCCTCTAGACTAAGGTAATTTGTTCCAACACATTGTACTTACCGTCTTCTATCTGACCATGGGACCGGCAGGTATCTTCGATGCTAGGTGAGTTCCTTTATCAAGTAACTTCAAGATGTTCCTTACGTCCAATAGGACTCTTCCCTGCCGGGGGGGGGGGGAGGAGGAGGAGGAGGAGGAGGAGGAGGAGGAGGAGGAGGAGGAGGAGGAGGAGGAGGAGGAGCATCATAGTACATGCTTATCTGAAGTGAAATGTAACGGAAATGTCACAGGTCTCTGTGGTCATCAGACCAAAGGAATATTGTCTAGAAGTCAAAGGCATTACAAAAGGGAAAAATCCACGATACATTAATTCTCTGGTACAGTTCCTTCAGGACGACATGGCCTAAGCCCAAAAAACGGGAAAAATCAATTTTTGGGTGAGATAGCCTTGTCGTCCTGATGGACCCGCCCTTGTTCTCTATTCAGGCCTTGGCAGGCCACTCCCAATCTGATTGTATCATGGAGGCTGGCCTAAACGCCGGAAGGAATGAGGAAGGGGTGCAACGGCGAGGTCAACCAAGATGGCGGCGGTTATGACGTCACAGAGTACCGTAACAGTAACGAAGGAGGAGAACTTAGTAACGGCTCCTCCCATAACTTGCCACACTTCCCCCTCGAAGCGTAAACGCTATGTGGGGTGCAGATAGCTATGTGGCGTGTCAAGCATACGTCCCGTTATTATACGATATCCTAAAGGGAAACCTTATGGGTACTTGCGCCAGAAGTTAGAATTCTGTTAAACCTTTAGTTTAATTCTCTGGGAATATCTACTGTAGTCATATATATATCCTCTGTTTGACGAAGCAATCTCAGAGGAAGATCAACGTGAAGGACCTTCCAGCCTGCTCTGTGACTAACCCATGGAGGCATGCCGAGCACATGTCTATCACTAGTGGCAGGATCTTCATTAACAACAAGCTAGGCGCCGTCCCCCTTGAAGAGGTGGAATTCTGGCCTAGCTTTGAGCCGTACCCGGACTGCTACATTCGCCTCAAGTCTGAACCTGTTTCCAAGGAGGAAACCGAGCCGAAGGAGGTCATTGTGTTTGACCACGCTAAGGCTCAATCACTGCTAGCCGGCTGTTTGAAGGACAAGGGCTACTCCAACTCGAAAGTGCCGGCCCTGAGCAAGAAACACCCATCTTTTCTTGCTCCAAACACCATGGTCTTCCCCTTCGCGGAGAAGTCCCTTCGCAGAGAAGTCCCTTCTAGCGGTTTTGAAGGCGGTGGAGGAAGGAAAACCCTGCCCTACATTGGAGGAATGTAGGCCCCTCTCCCTCGCACTACCCCTCGACAACAAGAACTGGAAGGACATCCAGTTAACTTTCTCTGTGGGAAAGTTGGAGGCCGACATCTCTGGACGACAGTTCAGTGAGAACCTCCCAAAGCTCTCCGAATATCTCCTTCGTCGGGAGCAGGACATGAAAGAGGGGCTGGCTGCCTCCCTTTCCCTCAAGGTGCTCATGGAGACGATGGCTGAGGAACAGCGGACCCCAGGCGTCTACATGGTCTTGGCCAAGACCCACCTCGCTACCCTGACGAAAGATTTCTATAGCTTCGTCAGGGCACAGAGAGCATGCAGAGAGTTCGTGTTTGCGAATGCCGCAGTAAAACACGAACCAAGGAAATTGATTTCCTCCAATATTTGGGGGAAAGATCTCTTTCCCAATGAACTTGTGAAGATCGTTGACAAGGCCGCCACGGAGAACCGGAACCTTCTCCAAAAGTGGGGCATGTTAGGCAAGAGGAAATCTTCTCAGGATGAAGGCCCCCAACCAAAGAAGAAGTCCAAGAAGAAGCCAAGACCACAGCCGCGTCAGGCTAAACATCAGCTTCCGGCAACCGCTGCTCCCCAGTTGGTGGCTCAGCCCCAACAAACTTTCCAACTGGTACCCCAGCCGGTGGTGACTCAGTAACCAGCCTTCACGCCCGCCTATGAGAGGCAGTCGACTACCTTTCGTCCCAGAGGTAGAGGCACTGGCAGAGACTCCTCTCGACGTCCCTCCAGAGAGAGAGGAGGAAGGGGAGCAAGCGGCCGAGGTGGTAAACCCTCGGGCAACCAGAAGCAATGAGATAGGTCCTTCTCAGTGTCAATGGACACTTCTGACGTCCTTTCTTGGTGGATGTCCATGCCTTCCAGTGTCTTATCTATGTCCGCGTTGATCTTCAGTTGTATGAGGGGTGATGGGACCTGTTCCTGGGGCACCATCGCGTTTGGTAGAGCCTTGGGGAACAGTAGGTACCTTAGGGAGTCGTTGGGTAAGTACGGTCCCTGAGAGTTCTTCTGGAACCTTCTTACCCATTTGCGAAGGGTCTCCCTCGCTGTATCCCTAGTCTCTACATTGACTGAGGGAGCTTCTTCGAAGCCGTTGGCCAGCAGGGTCGAACAGGTGGGGCAACCCTTCGGGTCCCAATACTTGAGGACTCCCGATACGATGCAGCAGGGGGCATGAGTCCTGCACTTCGTGTGGCCACAAAAGTCTTTGCCTTTGTGGTTGCAGGATAAGGCTGCACACTTCTCCATTGGGTCCTCCTGTAAAGGAAATGGGGCTCAATGAGAATTTAATTTTTTATATCAGTGATATAAAAGAATACAATTTTTATTAACAATAGTAATTACTATTGTTTATGGTAGCTTAAGATAGTAAGCTTGAAAGGAAGTAGAAAAGACGCATATCTGTGTTTCCTCTCTCAGGCCATTGCTGAGACCTCCGTCAGTAATAATATTTAGTTTCCCTGATAGGGAGAATAAAAGGTAGGAAAAAACTCTAAGAACTAGAGTTAGAGTTAGTAAGTGTCTATACTAACATTATCTACCTGTAGTATATATCAACACTGATCGGTGGTGTTTTAGGGTCCTGATAATCGAAAAAAAAACCACCTGGGTGTTGAAGGAGTACTCAGCCTCAACACAAAATCGTGGTCCCAACAATTGACTGTGACAGGAAACACAGAGTATGTTAGAAGACATGTGTACTACTGTATAGTTGTATACTGTAGTTTAGCCGGCGGCACTGCTGAGGTTAGGTTAGTACCTGGCGGCACTAACTGATAGAGAAAAAGCATTGAGGAAGGAGAGTTTCCTATTATTATGGTTAACATAACAATTGGAAGTGTAGGAGGACTATCAGGCTGCCTACTGTTTCCTTGCCAGAATGAGAGTTCCAATGGAAGGGGTAAGAATGTCTGATTCGGGCTTCCACCCATCCACAAAAGGTCTGCTGCCGCCGGCAATAATTGTGGATGGCAGTCCAAGAGAGGGCTGAGGACTTCCCAAAGTATGTTAGGTTTCCCACTGGCAGCCGTCAGGAGCCGTCTCAATCTTCCCCCCAATAATATTCACTTCCTGTGAAGAAAGGAAGTAAGGGGGAAGATGGCTGAGACGGCTGAACTAACTGCTACCAGCAGGGTACCAGCCGGTAACGCAGTCAACCTAGCAAGCTGGGATGACTGTCAGAATAACGAAGAAAGAGTATTGTGACGGCTATGACGTCACTAAAGGACAGAAGGGGGAAGGGTAAAGGGTCTTAAAGTTCAAGAGATAAGAGGTGGCGGCAGGCATGCCGCCTATCTTCAACACAGAACTGAGGAAGCATGGCTTCCTGTGCTGACGACATCGTCGGCGGCAGAGGAAACATGGTTCCTTTGCTGGCGACGTCGTCGGCAGCAAGACAAGGGCACCCTGAGTTAGTCACTACCTAAATCAAAGCTATAGGTGGCAAGAACTCTGTTCTACTTGACAACGATGACGAAAGACAGTGGTTGCCGCCTGGAGCGGCGGCGGCACTCAGGGAGGGAGGAAGGGTTTAGCTTCTTTTCTCTGAGAGAGAATGTATATCGTAACTTATCTATAGATTCTAGAGAATGTAAATTCTCATCCGAATCAATAAGGAACGATAGGGTGAGGCTAAACGTGGGGATTACTTTACTAACGTATATATGAGCGAGAGTAGTCTCGCTCTGGTAGGATCCCCGGGCAAGGTAGTTGGTACCGCCGGGGCTCCCGCCGCATACGATCAGTAAAGTCTCATAATAGGAAGAGGAATAAAATTCATGTATGCAAGATCACCACTTGTATAATTTGCCTAAATAGGTAACATTATAGCTTAATACTGGAAATGTCGCCCTACTGACTAAATAAAATGCAATAGTAACGGGCGACTGCAGTCGTAAAATGGTTGCCTCCGGTCTGGGCAATGCTCACCTAAACATACTTAAATTATCGAAATTTAACTGTGATAAGGGAGACTAAAATTATACACAGGAAAGAATTAATACTCAACTTTCCAAGGGATGAAAATGCTGGAGATTGCATGATGAATATTCCAAAAACTTGTAACAAAACACCGGGTTAACACGGGAGCACAACTTGCTTAGAGAGCTACAAGAAAAGAAATGGCGTCGTAGCAGTAATAGGGAAGGAGGTCCACCAGGTACCTAGATCGACACCCCATTCTTTCGCCACTCTTCCCCTTTACATCAAAGAGTTAAATCTATTCGGGGTGAAGATTGCTATGTATCGTATCTAAAAATACGTCCCCTGATATTATGAGATATCCTTAATGGGATACTCGCGCCAGGAGTTAGAATCCTGGAGATCTTCGGTTTATTCCTCTGGGAGTATCACTGTAGCAAATATCCCTTAGAAGGCTACTTAAAGGAACCCTTACATCAGGACGACATGCCCTGAGCCCAAAAAAGCACTTTTATGGTTAGACCCTAATATGCCACAATTGAGAATTCTTTAATTCTCTGGTACACTTCTATCAGGACGACATGGCTCGGGCCTAAAATGGGATTTTGACATAGGAAAAATCTATTTTTGGCTGAGATAGCCATGTCGTCCTGATGGATCTGCCCATTACTTTTCATCCCCTCCCGAATTCTCAGTATGAGGCCATATTTCTTTCAATGGCTGCTGCTGGAATGGCAAACCAGCTTATGTGTTACACTGGTATCAGAATTGTAACAGCTCTCTCACGTATCCAATCCCATCCCATATCCTTCTAGGCAAGGTTAAGTCTATTCGGAGAAGGATAGCCGTGGTCGTTTTAAACACATTCCTGTTACATACACGATATCTTTCGGGTTATTCGCTCCAGGGGTAGTAATCCTATGATACCTCTACAGGTAAAATTCTCTGGTATAACATTTGCAGGAATATCCCAAGTAAAAAGCTACCTAGAGGAACTTCCATCAGGAAAACATGGCTACATCACCCAAAAATAGATTTTTCCTATGTCAAAATCCCTTTGTTTCAATTTGAGAAAATACTGTCGTATCTTCAACAGGTCAAAGGTTTACCCATTTGAGTACCTATGTCGAACTGCAGTAAAGCCCTTCATGTGTTCACCAAGATGATGGACCACATCTTGATAAGGTTAAGACTTCTGAACTCCCTCCAACTGGAGTTAACTGACTGCTAATTTTGAGAATGCTTTTGTGGCAATATTGAATCCATAAGGCATAACTCTGCACTTATATGAGACACTCATAAATTGAAACCCTTGTTAAGGTCAGAATAAGTATCTGTTGAACCTATAGTACAGGTTCAAGAAGTTTTGATGTAGAGATGAGAAAGTCGAGGATCCCTTTTCTTTAGGGTGAATCTTACTTTAATAATTAAACTGAATAGCTAGCTTTGCCTCAGAAAACCAGGAATGAGGAAGATCAAGTGTCTCATTACTCAGCTTCCTGGCAAACACAACAGCCTTATGGGTTGCCTTTTACTTTGGACAGTGAATGACAAAGCTGTCTGGTTTAAGTAAAGGAGGAACTAAAAAGTCTACACCCAAGAGAGCAGATTCAAAGGTATCCCATCAATTATGCTCCTGAGTTGTACCAGAAAGGGCTTCTTTTATGGTTAAATTATATTTCTTTTCAGTTGAAACGTAAACTCTCTGAGCAACAGCTCTTCGGTGAGTATAGTTATTCCAAGTCAAATCTGTTCTTTTATCCTTCCAAAGATGATAGGCCTCTTGCTTCTCCAAATCTCCAAATCATTTGTAAATGACATATCTGGACGTCACCGTCTGTATCACCATGCATATTTTTGACATACAGTATAACGATGCCATCGTAGCGAATGGGTTAATACAATCCAATCAGAACAAGTTAGAGTAAGGTAGAGCTACCGCTACTTTAAAGCTAAATATCCAATATAGACAATAAATGACATGTTCATTGAATAGAACGACCAGAAAAATATTGGTATGGATACCGGTTTTATCAATATCAGGCAGGATATAACTGGGTTATGAGTACAGTAATTCAATGTTTTCTGTTATTTACTGGACGGGAGTATTTCTGTACTAACTTCTGCATATATGGTTTACTGTATTTTTCTACCAATGATTTCAATGATACTTATATACAGTGGACCCTCTACATATGTTTGCCTAAACATACAAATTTTCCAGTATCTGATGCAAATTTCTATCAAATATTCGGCTTGACATCAGATGTAATTTCCAACGTACAATGTAGAAGTTTCTCAAAGTGTCGCAGTTTCTTGGTTACTCCGTTAGACGGCAGCACGTCGGAAGGGACGCCAGTTAGCGTCGCGTTACGTCGGTCAGTTCACAGTTCTCCTGCGCATCGTGTGGTTCTCTCCTGTTCGGTTCGTAATTAACAGTGCTTAATATCTTCCTTTTTCACATTTCCTTCTTTATTTTATAATCATGGGTCCTAAGAAGGCTAGTGTGAGTGGTAGTAGTGGTGAAAAAAGGAAGAAGGTAATGCTTTCCTTAGAATTAAAACAAGAAATTATAGAAAAATATGAGTGTGGTGTGCGTGTGAGTGATCTAGCTAAACAATATGGGCGGAACATGTCTACGATCTCAATGATCATCAAGCAAAAGGCAGCCATTAAAGTGATCAAACAATCCAAGGGGATCACCATCATCTCTAAACGTCACAGCTCTACCTTGGAAGAGATGGAACGCCTTTTGCTTATATGGATAAAGGACAAGGAGATTGCTGGCGATACGATCACTGAAACAATCATTTGTGAGAAGGCCAGCACTATCTATTGCAACTTGAAGATGATGGGCTCTGCGGGTGACGCGGGGGAGAGTTCAACCAATCCTACAACAGAGGAATGCAAGGCGTCTTGCGGTTGGTTCGAGAAATCTAAGAAACGGATCGGGATTCATTCAGTAGTACGGCATGGAGAGGCTTCAAGTTCAGACACCATTTGTTAAGCAATTCGAAAAAATCGTGCAGGAAGAAGGCTACATAGAGCAACAAGATTTCAATTGTGATGAAACCGGTCTTTTCTAAAAATGCCTAGTTGAACATACATCACCGCCGATGAGAAGAAAATGCCTGGACATAAGCTTATGAAGGATCGGTTGACTCTCACCCTATGTGCGAATGCCAGCAAGGACTGCAAAATCAAGCCATTATTGGTTTACCATTCCGAAAACCCTAGGGCATTTAAGGCGCATAAAGACAATAAGGACTTGGTGCAAGTTTTCTGGCATGCTACTGCTAAGGCTTGGGTTACTAGGCTCGGGTTACTAGGCTCTTCTTTGTTGTATAGGTAAACCAAGTTTTTGGCCCTGCTGTCAAAAAAACCTTCAAGATATTAATTTGCCTTTAAAGTGCTTGCATTGCCTGAATAATGCTCCCGCTCAACACCAAGGACTCGAAAATGATATTCTCGATGAGATCAAGTTTATCTAAGTGGTGTATCTCCCACCGAACACCACCCCTATCCTCCAGCCCATGGACCAGCAAGTCATCTTTAATTCTAAGAAACTTTGCAAAAAGAACTTGTTAAAGCAGTGCTTTAATGTCACACAAAATACCAACCCAACTTTGTGTTAATTTTGGAGGAGATTGACCGACTAGTGACAGAATTTGGAAGGGTGTGTGAGAGAAGGAAGTTGAGAGTTAATGTGGGTAAGAGTAAGGTTATGAGATGTACGAGAAGGGAAGGTGGTGCAAGGTTGAATGTCATGTTGAATGGAGAGTTACTTGAGGAGGTGGATCAGTTTAAGTACTTGGGGTCTGTTGTTGCAGCAAATGGTGGAGTGGAAGCAGATGTACGTCAGAGAGTCAATGAAGGTTGCAAAGTGTTGGGGGCAGTTAAGGGAGTGGTAAAAAATAGAGGGTTGGGCATGAATGTAAAGAGAGTTCTATATGAGAAAGTGATTGTACCAACTGTGATGTATGGATCGGAGTTGTGGGGAATGAAAGTGATGGAGAGACAGAAATTGAATGTGTTTGAGATGAAGTGTCTGAGGAGTATGGCTGGTGTATCTCGAGTAGATAGGGTTAGGAACGAAGTGGTGAGGGTGAGAACGGGTGTAAGAAATAAGTTAGCGGCTAGAGTGGATATGAATGTGTTGAGGTGGTTTGGCCATGTTGAGAGAATGGAAAATGGCTGTCTGCTAAAGAAGGTGATGAATGCAAGAGTTGATGGGAGAAGTACAAGAGGAAGGCCAAGGTTTGGGTGGATGGATGGTGTGAAGAAAGCTCTGGGTGATAGGAGGATAGATGTGAGAGAGGCAAGAGAGCGTGCAAGAAATAGGAATGAATGGCGAGCGATTGTGACGCAGTTCCGGTAGGTCCTGCTGCTTCCTCCGGTGCCTTAGATGACCGCGGAGGTAGCAGCAGTAGGGGACTCAGCAGTATGAAGCTTCATCTGTGGTGGAAATGTGGGAGGTTGGGCTGTGGCACCCTAGCAGTACCAGCTGAACTCGGCTGAGTCCCTGGTTAGGCTGGAGGAACGTAGAGAGTAGAGGTCCCCTTTTTTGTTTTGTTTCTTGTTGATGTCGGCTACCCCCCAAAATTGGGGGAAGTGCCTTTGGTATATGTATGTATGATGTATTTTAATATCGTACACTGCTTGAAGATCATAAACCAGGCTTGGGAGGGAGTGACTCAACACACACTTAATTCTGCTTGGAAGAAGCTTTGGCCTGATGCTGTTGCTCCTACAGATTTTGAAGGCTTTGTCCCCGAACCTGCATCTGTGCCTGTTCCAGAGGATGATGTGGATGAGATTGTATCTATAGGCAAGTCCATGGGTCGGGAGGTCGATGAAGATGACATCACTGAACTTGTCGAGGAGCATCATGAAGAGTTCACCACCGATGAATTCAAGGAGCTGGAAGCAAGAAAGAATGCTGAGATCCGTGCGTAATTGAGTGAGACGGAGGACGTCGAGAAGGTAGAGAATATCATAAGTTCGGCTAAGATTAAGGAGATCTTAGGCTATCATCAACAGGTGGTTGACTTCATTGCAAAACATCACCCACAAAAACTTCAAGTTTGCTGTGAAGTTTCACAATTCAAGGATGTCTGTTTGACTCATTTTAGAAACATTCTGAAAAGCCATACCACGCAAACTTCTCTAGGTAGATTCTTTTAAAAAATCTACAAAGCGGTCTAGTGATCGTGATGAAGAAAACGAAAGTGAAGCAAAGAAAACTAAGATTGAAGTGAGTGAAAGTAAAGATGAAAGTTAAAAATAAAAAATTAAAAAGAAAATGTAAAGAAAATATAAAACATAAAACTTAAATAAAAATAAATAAGGTAAGTTAGGTTAAAGTTCACGTAGTGTAAGTTTGAGTAAGTTACGGTATGTATCTCGGTCACCTCCTCCACCTCCATACTGACCATCTCCTCTTGCATTGCCAAGCCTACACCTCCGTTGGCTTGTCTCTAAGGTAAAGTGACAATAAAAACCCTTTTTATTGATTATTTCTTTATAATTATTCTTTTTTACCTCTCTATTATACAATGCATTTGTTTTATTGCTATGTGTAATTATGTGTAGTATTTATTAGGGAGTTATCGTAGGTTTTTGGGCTGTGGAATTAATTAAATGAATTATAGTGTATTCTTATTGTAATATTTGATCCAACATATGACTATTATAACATACAAAGTAGGTCCCAAAACGAATTAAATTCATATGTTAATGTTCCACTGTACAGGCTTTACACGTTGCTCTAAGTATGAGATAGCTGATTAGGACAAGAGGATTCATCTTCTTACTGAAAATATTGTTTCCCTTGACTATCGAAAAAGTAGCAATAGGGCATATATTATGGCATATTCAGATATCATAGAGCCCAAAACTACAACAAATGATAGATAAAATTTAAGAATTATATTCCAAAATAGTAATGAAGATGAAATAAATATTTTTCTGTTAAACTTTTATAAGCTACAGTTACAAGACCAATGTTAATTGAACAAGAAAAATCTGGTGGCCATTTCTAAATATGGCTGCCTTTAACCACTTTCCCCCTGGTTGATCATGGTGAACTTTTTCTTATGTGATAGAGGAGATATCAATAACCAATATTCCACAGAGAAACCTTTTATTGCAATCAGATTGAGGACTATTATGCCATTATACGTTCCTTGAAGTGAGGTTAATAAGGTCTTTCAACTATCTATTCGGTCCTCTTCATTATTGGACAATATAACAGTATCAAGCACTCTCTTCAGGGACATTTTCCATTCATTTTACATTGATATTTATAGCTTTAATATATTGATGGCCTTCAAGCTGACTTTTGGTGGTGGCTGTCACCAGCTACTTTTTTATACTGGTCTAAATGGCATTTATTTTGCAGGAAACCTGGTTAGTAGGAAATTTTGAAGTTTTAATGGTGATATATCTGTTTCTAATGTTAGAAATCTTAATCAATTCTCATTTCCAAAAAGAGTATAAAAAACATGGCTGGGTCTCGTCTAAACTTTCCTTTTCTTTTTTTAATTTAAATACTCATATGTCCTCAATGTCCTATACGAAGTGTCTTTGTTGGGATTTGAATGATTGAGAGGGGTCAATGAATTGTACATTTCCATGCTATCATCATGAACAATTTGTTTCTCTGGACTATTCTTTAAAAATTAGATTGTAAAATCCTATCCTGGTATTTTCAAGTGCATAACACAAGATACACTTGAAACTTTTGAAGAGACCCTTCTTATGAGCCATTCTAAAGGCTTGTAGCAAGATATACATAATGCCCTTACTGCCTTGTTGTGGGTCATCAGCCTGTCAAGATTGAACGCATCACTATGAACATTTTCATGCTCTGGTCACCAACAATTTGTTTCTTCAGACTATGCATTAAACAATAGATGGTAAAATTTAATGCTGGTATTTCTAAGTGCATAACATAAATATACACTTGAAAGTTTTGATGAGACCCCCTTCTTAAAGGTTCTTCTAAGGTTTATAGCAATATATACACATTGCTTACTAGTACATTGTAGTGGGTTAACTGTCTGTCAAGACTGAACCCATCATTACAAACTGAACTTGACAGTAAACTTTTACTATGCTTGACCAAATCAGCTACTTGAGTTTTACAGGAGAGGAGGCATGACATCCACCTTCACCCATTGTTTTTATATTTCCAATCCAAAAATCTATTTCCCACTGTAGTCTCCCATTATTATTAGACTTGAAGATACTTGTAATACATTAACCTACCATGTTTCATGGGGGATATGAATGTCAAGTTCATATAAATCCCATTAAAAGCTATTAGGAAAGTTATATCTTACTTTTAAGGGCAACCTTCACTGCACCTTGGTATATAAAGGGGTTTGAAGTTCATATTACTGTCACCACATCTCTGAAACCACTTACTGCTTGTAACCGAGAGGTTAAGTTTGACACCGAACATCACTATTTAAGGAACAGGGTAATTTATGTTCTTTGATAGTTTTGTTTTTGTGTTATTAAAACTCATTATTAGCCCAAGATTAAAAAAAATTTTCACTTACCTTACAGAATAGTTTGAAAGCATCTTTTACTATTTGATCCAAATTTAACTGGTGGGTAAATCGAAGCTCTGGATTTCTTTCCAATATAGTTGCAATAATGGTGAACAACTGAAAAAAATAAGTTAAAATTATCAACATGGATAATATTTATATAACTGTATTATTCTTTCAAAAAATGATTCAGTGAATTCAAAATGCATGAATAAAAACGCTGATGGTAACCCAGTAACTAGAGTCTTTGTTTTTTTTTTTTTTTTGTCTTCATAAAATAATTTTTTATTTTCTAGTTTTTATATTCATGTTTATATAACACTACCACATGTTAAAACCACATAAGACTTCAAATTTGGATTGGATAAAGACTCCAACTGACTCAATGTAAATAAGAATTAAAACACTGGAATTGTTAATTTTTCAACTAATTGAGGAGTGTGGAGATAATGCCCCTGGACTGTGTATCTCATAAGTGTGAATTACTTGAAAATTCAGCAATATTTGAAAGCCACATTTCAAAATGTCAAGAGTCTATATGTACATACATATACCAAAGGCACTTCCCCCAATTTTGGGGGGTAGCCGACATCAACAAGAAACGAAACAAAAAAGGGGACCTCTACTCTCTACGTTCCTCCAGCCTAACCAGGGACTCAGCCGAGTTCAGCTGGTACTGCTAGGGTGCCACAGCCCAACCTCCCACATTTCCACCACAGATGAAGCTTCATACTGCTGAGTCCCCTACTGCTGCTACCTCCGCGGTCATCTAAGGCACCGGAGGAAGCAGCAGGGCCTACCGGAACTGCGTCACAATCGCTCGCCATTCATTCCTATTTCTAGCACGCTCTCTTGCCTCTCTCACATCTATCCTCCTATCACCCAGAGCTTTCTTCACACCATCCATCCACCCAAACCTTGGCCTTCCTCTTGTACTTCTCCCATCAACTCTTGCATTCATCACCTTCTTTAGCAGACAGCCATTCTCCATTCTCTCAACATGGCCAAACCACCTCAACACATTCATATCCACTCTAGCCGCTAACTTATTTCTTACACCCGTTCTCACCCTCACCACTTCGTTCCTGACCCTATCTACTCGAGATACACCAGCCATACTCCTCAGACACTTCATCTCAAACACATTCAATTTCTGTCTCTCCATCACTTTCATTCCCCACAACTCCGATCCATACATCACAGTTGGTACAATCACTTTCTCATATAGAACTCTCTTTACATTCATGCCCAACCCTCTATTTTTTTACTACTCCCTTAACTGCCCCCAACACTTTGCAACCTTCATTGACTCTCTGACGTACATCTGCTTCCACTCCACCATTTGCTGCAACAACAGACCCCAAGTACTTAAACTGATCCACCTCCTCAAGTAACTCTCCATTCAACATGACATTCAACCTTGCACCACCTTCCCTTCTCGTACATCTCATAACCTTACTCTTACCCACATTAACTCTCAACTTCCTTCTCTCACATACCCTTCCAAATTCTGTCACTAGTCGGTCAAGCTTCTCTTCTGTGTCTGCTACCAGTACAGTATCATCCGCAAACAACAACTGATTTACCTCCCATTCATGATCATTCTCGTCTACCAGTTTTAATCCTCGTCCAAGCACTCGAGCATTCACCTCTCTCACCACTCCATCAACATACAAGTTAAACAACCACGGCGACATCACACATCCCTGTCTCAGCCCCACTCTCACCGGAAACCAATCGCTCACTTCATTTCCTATTCTAACACATGCTTTACTACCTTTGTAGAAACTTTTCACTGCTTGCAACAACCTTCCACCAACTCCATATAACCTCATCACATTCCACATTGCTTCCCTATCAACTCTATCATATGCTTTCTCCAGATCCATAAACGCAACATACACCTCCTTACCTTTTGCTAAATATTTCTCGCATATCTGCCTAACTGTAAAAATCTGATTCATACAACCCCTACCTCTTCTAAAACCACCCTGTACTTCCAAGACTGCATTCTCTGTTTTATCCTTAATCCTATTAATCAGTACTCTACCATACACTTTTCCAACTACACTCAACAAACTAATACCTCTTGAATTACAACACTCATGCACATCTCCCTTACCCTTATATTGTGGTACAATACATGCACAGACCCAATCTACTGGTACCATTGACAACACAAAACACACATTAAACAATCTCACCAACCATTCAATTACAGTCACACCCCCTTCCTTCAACATCTCAGCTTTCACACCATCCATACCAGATGCTTTTCCTACTCTCGTTTCATCTAGTGCTCTCCTCACTTCCTCTATTGTAATCTCTCTCTCATTCTCATCTCCCATCACTGGCACCTCAACACCTGGAATAGCAATTATATCTGCCTCCCTATCATCCTCAACATTCAGCAAACTTTCAAAATATTCCGCCCACCTTTTCCTTGCCTCCTCTCCTTTTAACACCCTTCCATTTCCATCTTTCACTGTCTCTTCAATTCTTGAGCCGGCCTTTCTTACTCTCTTCACTTCTTTCCAAAACTTCTTCTTATTCTCTTCATATGACTGACCCAGTCCCTGACCCCACCTCAAGTCAGCTGCCCTCTTTGCCTCACGTACCTTGCGCTTTACTTCCACCTTTTTCTCTCTATATTTTTCATACTTCTCTATACTATTACTCTGCAGCCATTCTTCAAAAGCCCTCTTTTTCTCTTCCATTTTTACCTTCACTCCTTCATTCCACCATTCACTGCCCTTCCTCATGCTGCCTCCAACAACCTTCTTGCCACATACATCACTTGCAATCCCAACAAAATTTTCTTTTGCTAACTTCCACTCCTCCTCTAAATTACCAGTTTCTCTTACTCTCCCCTCGTCATATGCCATTTTCAACCTTTCCTGATATTTACTTTTTACCCCCGGTTTTATTAGCTCTTCAACCCTCACTAGCTCCCTTTTACATCCACCTACTCTATTCCCCCACTCTTTTGCTACAACCAATTTTCCTTCCACCAAAAAATGATCAGACATACCGTTAGCCATACCCCTAAACACGTGCACGTCTTTCAATCTTCCAAACATTCTTTTAGTTATCAACACATAATCCATTAATGCCCTTCCTACTACTCTTCCATTTGCCACTCTTACCCATGTATACTTATTTTTATCTTTCTTTTTAAAAAAGCTAGCACTTATTACCATCTCTTGTTCAACACACATATCTACCAGTCTCTCACCACTCTCATTTTCACCTGGTACGCCATACTTCCCAATGACACCTTCTATATGTGAAAACTCCTAATATAATTCAAATCTAGCATATCTTACAAACTCAAAGATAGCACCATGATGAATCTACTGTTGAGGATTTATGAGAATTACCTCATCTTAATATAGAATGTATATAAAAATGGTACTCCTGAAGAATAATTTATAACTTATTTGTATTATCCTTAGCTATACAAACCCAAGTCCATTAAAATAGGGAATGTCTTCATCAGAGCTGAAACTGCTGTTGAAATCCTTAACAAGGTAGTTAACAGCAGGTGGTTCAGGGGTGAGAAGAGTGGTTGAGGCGGGAAGTCTAACTTTAAAGGACTGGTTTTGTATAGTTAGGAAAGTTACAAATTACTTTTAAATTTCTTTGTGCCTACATGTATAAAATCCTTTAATCCTTTGAAATAGGGACACTCACTTATTGGTGGGTGGGAAGTCCCTCTGTAACCAAACTGGGTGGTTCTTTTTCTTGCCTGAAAATGCCAATCTCCTTAGTCCTGTACTGGAGCGTGGGAGATGACTTTAGTAACCTCATATCAGCCCATCATAGGGATGAGTTGGCTGATAGGGCCTGGTCAGTAATCAGTTCGTACCTGGTACTTGATGTAGTCCAGAATGAAATACCTGGCACAAGATGGCCAAAGGATGGGTATTAATTCCAGCATATTCCCCCTCTTAAAGGGAGGATGGGAAAAAGGAAAAACTACTACTTACAGATCCAGTATAATACAAATGGTGCTCAGAAATGTAGCTAACCAGCATTAATGTCAGATCCAGCATGTAACGGTAAAAAAGCTTCATCATCAAGTAACGGATTGGAAAGCAGAATCAGAAGAGACAGTTATTCTAGCATTCCTCCAGATTTACATCAAACAAGTTACCACAGACAAGATGCTTTCTGTCCTGTAAGGGAGCTGGGCTGGCTACATAACTAATGAGCTGTTGAAGGACTTGTGGGTACACTCCCTTAAAAAGGTCGAAGGTTGTTTGCCTTACCCAAATTCCAACACATGAGCAAAGCCCCTGTGAATAATACCCGACTCTCAGAGCTCTACACCCTCTTAATGAGAGAATGCCTTGATGAAGTCATTGAGCTTCAGCACGGCATTTCATTCCCGTGCTGAATCTTGGTGACGGGCAAGAGGGCTCTCGAACTTCGGGAAATTGCTCCCCCAGTTCGAATCTAAATTTCTCTCTTTCATCTTTTTCTTCTGCTTAATATTACTTCGACCTTCTCCTAATTTTATCAAATTTCCTTTCTTTCATCTTGCTGTCCTATCTCTATGATTATTATTTTTCTTAGTTATATATATATATGTGGATGTATGCATATATATATATTTATTTATTTTATTTGTTCATTTATTTTTTTATCTATTTTTTTCTATTTTATTTAAATGGCGTGGATATTTCCACATTCGTTATTACTGCCTGCTTAGATGAATGGGAGAAGGGATCACGGTTGGGAGGTATTCGCATTCAAAGCTATATATGAGAGTATTGGATGATCTCAGCCATCCCAAAGATGGTTTGGACCTTTTTGGCGGAACTACTCTCAAGGGTTGGGTCATCGGAATCCAGGGGGATCCAATCCTTGAGGTGGGACTCTTGGCTTTTGGCCGGAAGCCCATCATTACAGATATGGGGAGGATGATTCCATATTACTTTGGTCTCAGTCCTAACAGGCGGGTTTAGCTTACACCTGTGCCTCTATATCTGTTTTGATGCTATCCTTCGGGTAGGGTATGGAGTGGACCATCGGGGAAATATACTCTCATTGTGCCGATAGTGGCGAGTGCAAATTTCCTTTCCAACGTATGATACTTTCTTATAATTCTCAAGCAGGTACCCCAACAAAACAACAAAAAACCTGAAAATCCCTCCCTTAAATATGGACCCTTCAAATACTGACTCCCCATCCCCTGGATTTGCTGACTCCCCCCCGGCACTGTTGACGACTTCTGCTACTGAAATTAAGGAAAACTCTGTTGACGACCTTCGAACTAAAAAGGACCACTCTACTGATGTTAAAAAATCTAGCAATTTGGGTAACACAGGGAAACTACGATTCCTTCATGTTTCCCAAATCCCATTAGAGACAAATTATGATGATATATATAGAGCATTTGAGTGCTATGGATTGATAAAGGAAATACGGATGCGACTTGGAGATGAAAAATGGGACTCTTGGATATCTTTTGAAAGTCATGATGAAGCGTTTAATGCCATAAGTAATATTAGTAGTATCAAAATTAACGAATTGAACATCATGGGAGCTCTTTGTGATAAGGTCCCAAAGGAATTGGATGTGTACAAACCTGCTGATTGGTTTGAAAAAGATAGAAATGTACCCATGCCTTCACAGAGAAAACCCAAACCACCTATGTGGCTCTTAGCTGAACCTAAAGGGATAATAGGGAATTATTTTAAGATATGTAAGTTTATCCAAAAAAAAGTAGGAACCATAGCACCTGGAGATATATCTCGTTTTGGGAAGAACAGTTATCTCATCCATGCCAAATCTTCGACTCAGTCTGCAATACTGTCTAACTTACAGACAGGCAGTGATGAAATTACATTGGAAATGAAACCTCATCTAAATTTTAGTTATGGAAGGGGAGTGGTCTTTAATAAGGACCTATACGAATTTACAGAGGAGGAGATACTTTCTATGTGTCCATTAAATGTATGGAAAGTGCATAAGGTTCCTGGAACTTCAATGATTATACTTACTTTCCAGGATGCTGATGTACCTTTCCATATTTTTATTGAAAATGAAAGGATTAAAGTTCGACCTTTCAAACAAAAGCCCCTGCAATGTTTTAATTGTTTTAAATTTGGACACCCATCCAAAGTTTGCAAAAATGGAAAAATGTGTGGTATTTGCTCCAAAACTTATCATGGAGAATGTACACTTGAGGCCAGGTGTTCAAATTGCAATTTGAATCATAAATCAACTGATAGGATATGTGAACTGTATAAGTTGGAGGAAGCTGCCCTAAACAAATCAAGTTTAGAACACATAAGTGTGGGACATGCAAAAAGAATGTTGAATAAATCAACCAGCTATGCAAAGGCCTTAAAATCAAAGGTAAATTTACCACAGGAGACAGCAACCCCACCTAGCACTGCCAGTAATTCTAAGAAAAGAAATACAACCTCTGATGATAAAGTACTGCATGACAAAGTAATCATATTGCCTTCTGAGGCTTTGCCACAGCGTATTAAAAATGGGTCATTGCCCATTTCTGTACAGCCTTCGTCCCCCATTACTAACATTAGTACTAACCTCTCCCAGGCCATGTCCTTGCCTGATTTGATGGAGATGCCACCTGACACTAAGTTACCAGGTGCACCTGTATTGGGGAAGGTGCAAAAACCTGGTAGCTCAAAACCTACTAATCGGAAAAGAGAGAGACCTCCATCTCTCTCACCCCCTTCCATAAGAAATATCAAAATTACGACGTCAAATAAATATGATGATTTGTCTGTTGATATTTCTGATCTGGAAGTCAATTTAAATAAATCGGAAATTCAAGTGGAGGTCCACCAACCTCCTCAACAATCAGATCAAAAAGACAAAAAGAAAATCATAAATTCTAAACCCAATCTATCAAGACCTTCTTTAATAAAACCACCTAAAAATAGTGTTAGATCAAAAACTGCTAATGGGAAGACTCCATCCAAGGGGTCTACCAAATTATAAACCATAGTTTTTTCCTCCATTTTGCAATGGAATTGTCAGGGTTTAAGGGCCAAATATGAAGAACTTAAGCTCCTTATTCATGAGCATTCCCCCATAATTATTTGTCTACAGGAGAGCAAACTTGATCATAATACCCCATGTCCTCGCGAATACATTAGTTATAGGACACCATATGATCACCAAGTGGGGAGCCATGGCGGAAGTCTCATATACGTTCGTCGAGATGTTCCCCAAGTTTCTCTGTCTATTCGTACACCTCTGCAGGCAGTGGTTGTACAGATCGACATAGGGCGAAAATATACAATTTGTTCTCTGTACTTGCCTCCAAATGATAACATTTTGTATGACAACTTAGTGGAGGTGATTCAACAACTCCCTCAACCTTTTCTTTTACTTGGAGATTTGAATGGTAGACATCCTTTGTGGGGTGATGTTTTAGCAAACACGAGGGGAAATATCATATCATCAATTGTTGAAAATGAAGATGTGGGACTCCTTAATACAGGAGAGCCCACACACTTTCATGTCCAGACAGGTACCTTGTCATGTATTGACCTAGCAATCGTAAGCTCTAATTGCCTAATAGACTTCGATTGGAGAACATTAGATGATTGGCATACTAGTGATCACGCACCAATCATTATAAACACCAACAATGGTCCACCTTTACAGGGATCGCCACGATGGAATCTTGACAAGGCGGACTGGGGTAAATTTCGTGAGCTAAGCGAAATTGAGGGGGATGCAGGACAAGTTGAAAATATCGATGATGCCATAGACTTACTGAATGGAACTCTCCATACAGCAGGAGTCAATTCAATTCCAAAAACAACAGGGTTATTCAAACGACGACCAGTCCCGTGGTGGTCTTCAGAACTAACTGCCCTGCACAGAGCCACAAGAAGATCTTTAACACGATTGCGTAGACGCAGAACTGATGAGAATTTAATTATGTACAAGAAATGTAGAGCACAGTTCCGTCGTGCCATGAAAGAAGCAAGGCGCCAGTCATGGATGTCTTTTGTTTCCTCCATTAACAGTAGAACACCACCATCTTCTGTGTGGAGGAAAGTAAAAAAGATAGCTGGCAAATTCACCCCCAACCCACCACCAGTGTTGAAGGTGAATGGCCAGTATGTAACTGAAGCAAAGGAAGTTAGCAATGCCCTGGCTAATCATTTTTCAAATGTATCCAGCAAGTGTGAAGGAGCCCCTGGTCACCAGTATAGGAGCGCTGAAGAAAAGAAAATTTTAAATTTTGCAACAAGAAGGGAAGAGTCGTATAATTCTCCTTTCACTGAAAGAGAATTTGATTCCGCACTTGCTCATTGCAACGATACAGCCCCTGGACCCGATGGAATTCCATATGCAATGATTAAACATGTACATTTTAATACAAAGCTATTTATTTTAAGTATTATTAATAGAATATGGCATGATCATAGTTACCCAAGTGTTTGGGAACTAGCCATTATTTTAGCCTTTTTAAAACCCGGTAAAGACAAGTTTTTAGCAGCAAACTATCGTCCTATTGCATTGACATCTTGTTTATGTAAAATCATGGAGAAGATGGTCAATGCAAGGCTGATATGGTACCTTGAAAAGAAAGGTATTTTATCACCGATTCAATGTGGATTCCGAAAAATGCACTCAACGACTGATGTGTTGATACGACTAGAGTCTTCTATTTGTGAAGCCTTTGCTTCCAAACAGCACCATGTTACAGTATTTTTTGACCTTGAAAAGGCATATGATACCACATGGAGATATGGTATACTTAAAACCATTCATGAATTGGGATTGAGAGGAGAGCTGCCACTATTTATTCAGGCATTTCTTTCACGTAGAGTTTTTCAAGTGAGAGTGGGGGAAACACTATCTGAGAGTAAGTGCCAGGAAGAAGGAGTTCCTCAGGGTAGTGTGCTGAGTGTAACCCTTTTTGCACTAGCAATTAATGGGATATCCAAAGCCATTCCCCAGGATGTTCTCTCAACATTATTTGTGGATGATCTCTCAATATCATTTGCTGGCACTAGAATGGCAATGGTTGAGAGAAAAATCCAATACTCTATTGATAAAATTATCCAGTGGGCTGACATGAATGGATTTAAGTTCTCGACAAGTAAAACTACCATTGTCCATTTTTGTCGTATCCGGGGAGTACATCCAGACCCGGATATATACATTAAAGGTCAACGGATACCATGTGCAAGAGAAGCTAAATTTTTAGGTTTGATATTTGATTGTAGGCTGACATGGGTTTCTCACTTAAAAGCATTAAAAGCTAAATGTGTTGAAGCTCTGAATATCTTAAAAGTATTGTCCCATACATCGTGGGGGGCAGACCGCAATACTATTTTAAAATTATACAAGGCCTTGATTTTTTCCAAAATTAGTTATGGTTGTGAGGTATATTCTTCAGCCACCCCAAGCCGGTTAAAAATATTAGACTCGATACATCATGCAGGTATTAGATTGTCTACTGGAGCTTTTAAAACCTCGCCTATCCCAAGTCTCCTTGTTGATGCTGGAGAGTTACCTCTAGACCTATACCGAATGTCTTCCATTCTTCGGTATTGGTTTAGATTGCAAAGACTCCCTAACTCTCTCGCCTTTCAGACTGCAAGCCTTGTAAGACACGCATCATACTTTGAGTTGCACCCAAAATCTCCTCAACCTTATGGCTTTCGGGTGAAACGATTATTAAATAGTCTGGATTTAATTAGAAATAAGGTACTTCCATTCAAGGTATCACCAACGCCTCCATGGAAGTTACCAGAGATATCTTTTTGTAAATATTTTATTGGAGATAAGAAGAATATGTCAGACCTAGAAGCCAGGTCTCTTTTTAATGAACATGTTAGAGAACATAGAGGATCAACTTTTATCTATACTGATGGCTCCAAATCTGATGCTGGCGTTGGATTTGGAGTACATAGTAATGGTTTTAATTGTAGAGGTGCACTTCCTCTGACCGCTTCCATATTTACTGCCGAACTGTATGGCATATTAACCGCTATTGAGAAAATAGCGTTGGAGAAGGAGGGTAATTTTACAATTTTTAGTGATGCAAGGAGTGTCCTTCAAGCTATGGAAGTTTTTAATTCTAATAACCCTTTAGTTTTAAAGATTTTAGAATGGCTTTTCATAATTGGACGGAGAGGCATAACAGTTCAATTTTGTTGGGTTCCAGCACATGTAGGTGTGTCTGGGAATGAGAAGGCAGATTCACTGGCTAAGGAGGCTGCATCAGAGTTGCTGCCAAGAAGGTATCCCATTCCCTGTGATGATTTCTTACCTGACATCAAGAAATTGGTTTGCAATAAATGGCAACAGCAATGGGATAGTCAAGATGGCAATAAAATGCGAGAGATAACAAATGACATATCTCCTTGGAGGTATAATATGATGCCCCGAAAATGGGAGACGTCTCTTTGTCGTCTCCGTATTGGTCACACTCGGTTTACACACGAGTTTTTGCTGAAGGGCCAACACCAACCATATTGTGACGACTGTGTAGTACCTCTAACAGTAAGGCATTTGTTGACCGAATGCCCCAATTATAACAACTTGCGGAATAGATATTTGTTTGAGGCTCGAGGTGAGGGTGGCAGGTTCATCCTTGCCAAGATTCTTGGAAATGATGTGTCCTACCATGCAAGTGGCATTTTTAGATTTATTTCAGAAGCAGGTCTTCTGAAAAATATTTAACTTTTATTACATTCAACTTTTATGATTTTAATTGAATACTCTTTTATTTTTTATTTTATTTTATCTTTTATTTTTGTATACATAAATTAAATGTTACCGGCGTCAATGACCTCAGATGTCAGGATGCCTGAAAACTTTGAATCAATCAATCAATCAATCAGAGCTCTACATGAAGCTAATATCTCGACCCTCTCAAAAGTTGATGCTTATGCTCTAAAAATTCTCACAAAGTTAGAGACTAGACTGTGTTACGACACTTCTTTTTTGGTTCTGCAAGTGCTAAAGAAGAGATGTTGACACTTGGATATGATTAGTCAGATGTCACTGTCTTCAACTGGAAAAGCCCCTCTAAACAAAAGATGGCCCACCTTCCCTGGTGGTCCAAGGTTAGCTCTCTAGAAGTGCTAACAGATCAGGAATCATTCCGTATGTAGCCATCTGGAAGCAACCAGTGTCCTTTTGAGGCCTGTTGAGATCAAAATTGGTTGACCAGCTGGTGAAACAGGTTGAACAGAAGGAAATAAGACATCCAGATGGTTCCATGGGTGTTTGGGGAGTCCTTGAACACTGCCCATGGGTCTTGGATGAGAGAACAAAATGTCAGGAGCTTCCTGCTTAGCATAGTAATAAACAGTATATATATATATATATATATATATATATATATATATATATATATATATATATATATATATATATATATATATATATAGTGGAACCTCTACATACGATTGCCTTTACATAAGATTGTTCCAACATCCGAAGTAAAATTCGATCAAATTTTTGTCTCGACACCAGAAGTCATGCTCCAACATCCGACGTAGATCTTGTTTACGCCGGTAGACGGCAGCATGTTGGAGGGACACCACTGAGCGTCAAGTCAGTCAGTTCTCTGTTCTCGTGCACATCATGTGGTTGTCCTCTGTTTAGTCTGTTATTAACAGTGCTTATTATCTTCCTTTTCTCACGTTTCATTTTTTATTTTATGTATAATCATGGGTCCTAACAAGCTTAGTTTTGGTACAGGTATTAGAAGTGGTGAGAAGAGGAAGAAGGCAATGCTTTCATTAAAAATGAAGCAAGAAATTATAGAAAAACATGAGCACGGTGTGCGTGTGAGTGATCTGGCTAAACAATATGGCCAGAATAGGTCTACGATCTTGAAGATCATCAAGCAGAAGGGAGCCATTAAAGCAGTCAAACCATCGAAAGGGATCAAAGTGAAGCAAAGAAAACTAAGATTGAGAGAGAGAGAGAGAGAGAGAGAGAGAGAGAGAGAGAGAGAGAGAGAGAGAGAGAGAGAGAGAGAGAGAGAGAGAGAGAGAGAGGTTTATTGTTGAGCATGCAATAAAACAAGCTGAATACTGTGAACATATTTTTGTTCGTGGGTACCAATTTTCGTTGTTTTATAAAAAAAAAAATGTTGGTTCGTGGATTCATAAATTCGTGGATTCCCGTTTTGAAACTTACCTTTTTGGTTATTAGTTGAACCCCAATTATGATAAAGTGTTCATTTGCAATACATTGCTTTTATTCATTTATTAAAAATTTTAACAATTAACACTAATTAAGGGATTACTTATCACTACAAATAGTTATAATGTCGCTGCCAAAAAAAAGAAAATTAGTTCTTCTAATATAGCATCCCAAGGTAAAACATTATTCAAAATCTTTTGTTGTTACTCAGTGGTAATCAACAGCCTTTAAATAGAGACAAGATAGTTAGTAGGCATATCACTTTCAAACATGTTGTTAACGCAGTGGTTGAAAACTGGCTCTGTCAAGACTAAAGAACCTACTACATGTCTTGCTTTCTGCATATAAGTAGCTTATACTATTTTTGTTATGTAACGCATTGTTATTTATTGATGAAAATATTAAAATAAATATGAAATAAAAAATAATGTTTTTAATTTTATTTTTATTCAGGAAATATATAAAAAATTCAATATATAGAAAAAAAATAAACTGTAGTAATCCCTGAAAATGACTAAACCTACAAAAGAAAAAAATTATTATTATAGTGCACACCAAAATCAAACATATTCACAGTAACAAATAAAAATAATTAGTAATCCACAATGGTTTAGAAAATATAGGTCACCTACACAAATCGAATGTGTCAAAGTTCAATAGGATTTGCCCACCCAAGAAGACCACGAAAATTGGTACATCACGAACAAAAATACGTTCACAGTAAGTGAATCCTTAAAATAAGTTTTAAAAAGTTATCGTTAATATCTCTCTCTCTCTCTCTCTCTCTCTCTCTCTCTCTCTCTCTCTCTCTCTCTCTCTCTCTCTGTCTGAATCCTATTTGAAGGCAGGCAAATCTGGTGAGTTATCTGGTCTTTAATGAGAGAGAGAGAGAGAGAGAGAGAGATGAGAGAGAGAGAGAGAGAGAGAGAGAGAGAGAGAGAGAGAGAGAGAGAGAGAATCCTATTTGAAGGCAGGCAAATCTGGTGAGTTATCTGGTCTTTAATGAGAGAGAGAGAGAGGAGAGAGAGAGAGAGGAGAGAGAGAGAGAGAGAGAGAGAGAGAGAGAGAGAGAGATAACTTTTTAAAACTTATTTTAAGGATTCACTTATTCAGCTTGTTCTATTGCATGCTCGACAATAAACATCATCATCATCTCTCTCTCTCTCTCTCTCTCTCTCTCTCTCTCTCTCTCTCTCTCTCTCTCTCTCTCAGTGTTCTTTTATTACAAAGAAGTGTTATATGTAAGTGATGAAAATTGAAAATAAAAAGAAAAGAAAATTGTAAAAAAAATATAAAATATAAAAAAAAAAATAAATAAATAAGCTGTTAGGTTAAAGCTCACGTAGTGCAAGTTAGAGTAAGTTACGGTACGTTATTGCAGTCACCATCTCTTCCTCCTCGCCGACCATCCGTCTCCTCCTGCGTAGCAAAACCTACACCTGCGTTGGCCTGTCTCTAAGGTAAAGTGACAATAAAAACCCCAATTTTATTTATTTTTTCTTTATAATTATTTTTACATCTCTTTTATATAATCCAATTGTATTATGTGTAATTATGTATAATAATTTATTAAGAAGTTACCATAGGTTTTTGGGTAGTAGAACGAATCATACAAATTAGTGTATTCATATCGGAATATTTGCTCTAACATACGATTGTTTTAACATGCGAAGCAGGTCCTGGAATGAATTAAGATTGTATGTAGAGGTTTCACTGTATATATAAATATATATATATATATATATATAAATATATATATATATATATATATATATATATAAATATATATATACATATATATATATATATATATATATATATATATATCTATATACAGTGAGCCCTCGCTTATCGCGGTAGATAGGTTCCAGACCCGACCGCGATAGGTGAAAATCCGTGAAGTAGTGACACCATATTTACGTATTTATTTAACATGTATATTCAGACTTTTAAAACCTTCCCTTGTACGTAGTACTGTTAACAAACTACACTTTAATGAACAGAACACTTAATGAATGTACTACAGTACCCTAAACTAAAACAGGCACAAATATTAAAGGCGATTTTATATCATCCGTTTCCTAAACACGCCAAAAAGCATGATAAAAAATGGCAACCAATGTTTTGTTTACGTTATATCTCTGATCATAATGAAGAAACAAACGCATTTACACATCTGTGTATAGGTTATTTTTGCATCGATTATATTGATTATTCAGTACAGTATGTTGATTTTGTTATTACCAATGTTTTACTTAATTTTTCTTAGGACTTCCAAATGAAATGTTTTTCTCTATGACGCCGCCTGAAACGACGGCGTCATAAAGTACGCTCAATAAACAACCACGCTCAGTAAACAAACGAAGGCATTTAACGCGCATGATGAAAGTGATAAATAATGATATTACAGTAAAGGCTTTTAGAAAATATGTTATCACAAATATCATTTACCGTATCTATATAAAATCATACATACATAGCAAAGCAGGAAAACAATTTACGAGAGAGAGAGAGAGAGAGAGAGAGAGAGAGAGAGAGAGAGAGAGAGAGAGAGAGAGAGAGAGAGAGAGAGAGAGAGAGATTGTTTTACGTACGTAAATGTAAATTTTAAACAAAAAAAATAGCCCCATTTCATATAAAATAGTTTATTACAAATATTTTACTTTATCATATTACAGTAGTCTGTATAATACTGTAAAGTTCAGTACAGTATGTTGTTGTTATAGTCGTGGCGATGAAATTCTCACGAAACAAAAACACAGCATTCGATTACAACAGCTGATTCATTCTCTCTCTCTCTCTCTCTCTCTCTCTCTCTCTCTCTCTCTCTCTCTCTCTCTCTCTCTCTCTCTCTCTTCGTGTTATATAATACTTACATATAGATGAAGAAACTAAAATTAGTTTTCTTAGTGTCAATTAAATACGAAACGAAAAAATTATGCCGAGTTTACATCCATTTCAGTCGTTGCTAAAAATACGGCATCCGATTTCATCAGCAAACCACTATTTTTTGGGAAACATCATTTTATTCTAGAAAATTGCTACTCTTTAAATAGTTAATTGCACATTAAGAAAGCGTGTACTTTTGTTTTTAAATTTCGGGTGTGTTTTAAAAATTGAGTATTGTTGACTTCTTTTTGTTTTACTTTTGGCTGTGATTAGATCAGCTGACGTCTAGCTGCCGCTCTTGAGAGTGTACGAATACACTAACAAAGTATCGTTTATACCATTTCTTAACTTACTGAAACCGTCTATACAGTTGATATTACATAAGCACCAATGTGTTATAACCTATCAAATTTTTTTGTTTATTACATTTAAAACAACACACACACTCTCTCTCTCTCTCTCTTATTACATTTAAAACAACACACACACACACACTCACAAACACACACACACTCTCTCTCTCTCTCTCTCTCTCTCTTCTCTCTCTCCTCTCTCTCTCTCTCTCTCTCTCTCTCTCTCTCCGTGTTATACAATACTTACATATAGATGAAGAAACTAAAATTAGTTTTCTTAGTGTCAATTAAATACGAAACGAAAATATTATGCCGAGTCTACATCCATTTCAATCGTAGCTAAAAATACGGCATCCGATTTCATCAGCAAACCACTATTTTTTGGGAAACATCATTTTATTCTAGAAAATTGCTACTCTTTAAATAGTTAATTGCACATTAAGAAAGCGTGTACTTTTGTTTTCAAATTTCGGGTGTGTTTTAAAAATCGAGTATTGTTGACTTCTTTTTGTTTTACTTCTAGCTGTGATTAGATCAGCTGATGTCTAGCTTCCGCTCTTGAGAGTGTACAAATACACAAACAAAGTATCGTTTATACCATTTCTTAACTTATTCAAACCGTCTACAGTATATAGTCGATATTACATAAGCACCAATGTGTTATAACCTATCAAACTTTTTTGTTTATTACATTTAAAACAACACACACACTCTCTCTCTCTCTCTCTCTCTCTCTCTCTCTCTCTCTCTCTCTCTCTCTGTGGGCTACTTTTCACTACCTCCCATTCCTTACCTCTCTCTATCTCTCTAACAAATGATATCTTTGTTGCTCCTCAAAGTTACATTTATATTGAAAATCAATCATGATTCAATTTTCCTTACTTTCTCCAATCTCGCACCATCGGTCACATCGCGGTATTTTCGAAAATTCCGGAAAATTCGCGATATATGTATATACATGCGTTATGAAAAAAATCCGCGAAGTGGTGAAAGCCGCGATGGTCGAACCGCGAAGTAGCGAGGGATCACTGTATATATATATATATATATATATATATATATATATATATATATATATATATATATATATATAACGGATTTTGAGCGAAGCGAAAAATCTATTTATGAGTGAGATAGCCATGACGTCCTGATGGAAGGTTCCTTCAGTAGCTTCCTAGGGTATATTTAACTACAGTGGATATTCCCAGAGAATTAAACTAAAGGTTATCACAGAATTCTAACTTCTGGTGCGAGTACCCTAAAGGTTTCCCTCTAGGATATCGTATATCAACAGGGGACGCATGTATTAACACGCCACATAGCTATCTACACCCCATATAGAGTTAACACTTCGATATGGAAAGGTGGCTGAGTAACTGAGGAGCCGTTCCAAAGATACTCTCATCAGTGGCTGCTTTTGGTACTCGAGACGTAAACAAACGGGCGCCATTGCTAAATGACGTCACGTCCGTCCTCATCCTGAGCTCAGCCTCTGCTAATCTCCATGATACAGCAGGTCAGGGAGGGGCCTGAAAGGCTGAACTAGAATAGACGGGAGGGTCCATCAGGATGTCATGGCTATCTCACCCAAAAATAGATTTTTCGCTTCGCTCAAAATCCGTTTTTTGGGCTCAAGCCATGACGTCCTGATGGAAGTGTACCAGAGAATTAATGAATCGTGGAATTTTTCCCGTTTTAATCCAAGTGCCAAGGGCTTCGAACAATATTATAGAACATGTCCTTACCAGAGATTCTATGATGAACTAGCTTCCTGCCCCCCTGGCAGGGAAGTCCTGGTGGACAATAGGAACATCTCGAAGCGATCATTGAAGAGCTACTCACCCTGCGGAGAGTTCACGCTGGACTCGGAGACAAGACGAAGGTTAATATTCGGGTAGGAATATTATCAAGCATAGGCAAGTAAATAACATTTACTACTCCCCCTGGAGGAGAGATCGATCTGGTCTCGGAGACAGGACAAAGGTTAATATTCGAATAGGAATATTATCAAGGCATGAGTGAGCATATAACATAATTACTTATATTATTCTTCTCGTTCTTCAGGGAAAAGGGGTAAATGAAACTATAACAATCGTATATTTCTTGATAAAGAATAGGAGCGAAGAGAGACGCACATGGAATAAAATAGACATTTTATTTCTAAGATTGCAGATCATTATGGCAGTAATTACAATAATGAATATAGAGTTTATTTACAATAATAAAAGAATAATATACATAGAAAATAAAGACTTTAATCTTGATTCTGAAAAGAAAATTTACTTTTTAGAAACACAAGTTCCAGAGGAACGCCAGTCTTTTTTAAAATTTCAAAGAAAATACATCATGCCCTAGGCCTAGGGCATGTGGCACTCATGTAAAGTCTATGACATTTCACCTTGGTAAGAACAGTCTATTAGAAACACTAAGTGTCCATTAAATCACTATGTATCACAAAAGGGTCAACACAGGCACCCGTAGAGTTAAAGTCCCAAGTAACTCACTGTTCTATGCAGAGTTAAACAGCAGGTTTCATAACACTACCTGCAGCTACCACGAAATGCTTTACTTCGTGCACTTGTTTTGCGTAGTGCTTGAAGAAAACGCGCGATGATTTCCAGCCTGTAAAGCTCTTGAGGCTTTCGAAATCCATACTCTGGAAGAAGTTCAGAGAAGAAGTGACTTTTCTAGGATCGTGACCTGCGGGTGTACTGTCAGGATCCGCTCTGCGAATGAAGTAGGTGATTTTTGCTCTTAGTTGTTTCAGTGACAGGTCGCTACCCGATGTTTCTCCTTTGAAGAGTTGTCCTCCACCGAAGTCTGAAGTTCTTCGAAGATAGACCTTAAGACTCTCCACTGGGCATAGAGAGACATCTTCCTTCAGGGGGCAGATTCTCCAAGGGCCCCATCTCTTGGTGGGTAGTTCATTCTTAGCGAGAAACGTTGGATCGGGGAAGAGGGTAAGCTCTCCTGTCTCTGCGAACAGGATATGACCCTCCTCTCTTGATAATGCCACTATTTCACTGACTCGGGCTCCCGAGGCGAGAGCAAAAAAGAAAATAACTTTTTGAGTCAAGTCTTTCAGAGGGCACGAATCGTTGTCCAGGCTAGAGGCAAAATGGAGCACCTTGTCCAGGGACCAGGAGATAGGTTTTGGTGGGGGTGCTGGGCGTAGTCTAGCGCATGCCTTTGGCAGTTTATTGAAGATATCATTGGACAGATCAATCTGGAAGGCGTATAGGAGTGGTCTAGTCAAGGCCGATTTGCAGGTGGAAATCGTGTTGGCCGCTAAGCCTTGTCCATGAAGGTGAATGAAGAAAGACATACAAAAATCAATGGTGAATTCCGTAGGATTTTTTGCCTTGACGAATGAGACCCACTTTCTCCGGGAAGATTCGTATTGCCGTCTGGTAGATTCAGTCTTGAATTCCTCGAGGAAGTCTAAGCTTTTCTTCGAGATCCCAAACCTTTTCTTTGCGGCTAAGGAGAAAAAATCATGAGATGAAGGTCCCTGACTTTCAGTGATGAAGCGAAGACAGTCGACTTCTGTACTTGTTGAGAGAGAACTGGGCCCGGTAGGGGAATCAGCGTGGGCTGCAGATCCAGGACCAGGGGGTACCAATTGCTCCGGGGCCACTTGGGAGCCACTAGGGCTGCTGTCCCTTTGAAGGTTCTCAGTTTGGAGAGGACTTTCAGCAGAAGGTTGGGAGGGGGGAACTGGTATATCCTGGACCATCTGTTCCAATCCAGTGACATGGCATCCACTGCTTCTGCCTTGGGGTCCTCGTAGGGGGCCACATATCGAGGAAGTTGATTGTTGTCGCTCGTCGCGAAGAGATCGATCTGAAGTTCTGGGACTTGGTGAGAGATGAAGGAGAATGACCTTGCGTCTAGAGACCATTCCGACTCTATTGGGCTTGTCCTTGATAGAGCGTCCGCCTTCACGTTGCGGAATCCTTGTAGGTGAACTGCTTTCAGGTGCCATTTCTTCCTTTCCACCAAACGAAAGATCGGAAGAAGTACCTGATTTATCTGGGGCGATCTTGAGCCCTGACGATTGAGACATCTGACTACCACCGAGTTGTCCAGAGTCAGACGAATGTGGATCGAAGGGGGCGGGGAGAGTTTCTTCTGAGTGAGAAGAACCGCCATGGCCTCCAAGATGTTGATGTGAAACGTCTTGAATAGGGGAGACCATGTTCCTTGAACCTGTTGTTGATGGGAGTGACCTCCCCAACCCTCCAGTGAAGCGTCCGTGTGGATGTTGATCGATGGAGGCGGGTGTTGAAGAGGGATGGACCTTTTCAGGGCCTTTGCTTCTGACCACGGCTTTAAGAGTAAGCGAAGTCTGTTTGGAAGCCGTCTCTTGAGGTCTCTTCGAGCGATGGATGCGAAACGTCTCCAGACTCCCGCGGCATCCTTTAGCTGTGCGCAAAGCACTGGGTTTGTCACAGAGGCGAACTGTAGAGAGCCGAGGACTTGTTCCTGCTGTCGTCTTGAGATCCGTTTGGATTTTAGAAGCCTTCTGACAGACCCTGCTATTTCCTTCCTTTTCTTCTGTGGGATGGAAAGGCTGTGTGACTGAAGATCCCAATGGATTACCATTGGAACTTCTGAGCTGGAGAGAGGCGAGATTTCTCGGCATTTATCTTGAATCCCAGATGCTCTAGGAACTGGGTGACTTTGTTGCAGGCTCACACAATCTTCGGGCGATGTCGACCAGACTAGCCAGTCGTCTAGGTAGGCCATCACTTGGACGCCCTGAAGATGTAGCTGTTGGACGATTGCGTCTGCCAGCTTGGTGAAGATCCGTGGAGCCACGTTGAGCCCGAAGGGCATGGCCCTGAAGGCGTAACTTTTCCTTTGGAGTCGAAATCCTAGGTAGGAGGAAGCGTAATGATTCATTGGGATGTGCCCGTAAGCATCCGCCAGGTCTATGGAGACCGTGTAGGCCCTTTGAGGCAGAAGGGTCCTTATTTGTTGCAGAGTCAGCATCTTGAATTTGTTGTTCGCAATGAACTTGTTGAGGGGGGATAAGTCTAGAATGACTCTGAGTTTGTCTGAGTCTTTCTTGGGAACACAAAAGAGTCTCCCTTGGAACCTGGTTGACTTTACCCTCCTGATCACCTTCTTGTTCAAGAGTTCCAGGCCATATTCTTCCAGGAGGGGGGTTGACTGTTGGAAGAATTGCTGGAAGGATGGGGGTGGTTGAGTCCAGCTCCAGCCCAGTCCCTTCTTGACGATGCTGTGTGCCCAGGGATCGAAGGTCCAACGATCCTGGAATTGGCGGAGTCTTCCTCCCACCGGAAGCACTTCATTGCTTCTGGTGTCCCGAGGGTTTGCCACCTCGGCCGCTAGCTCCCCTTCCTCCTCTGCCTCTGGAGGGACGACAAGAAGAATCTCTGCCGGAACCTCTGCCTGAGCCCCTACCTCTGGGACGAAAGGTAGTCGAGTGTTGCTCGTAGGCAGGGGTGAAGACCGGCGACTGCGACACCACCGGCTGGGGGACCAACTGAAAGGTCTGTTGCGGCTGCGTGGCCACTTGGGGAGTAGCGGGACCCGGAAACTGTCGTCTCGGTTGACGTTGCTGGGGTCTGGGTTTCGAGGATTTCCTCTTAGGCTGAGGGCCATCATCCTGAGAGGACTTCCTCTTTCGGGACATGCCCCACTTAGGGAGAAGGTTCCTATTCTCTGTGGCAGCTTTGTCCGCTATCTCTTTCACCAAGGTAGACGGGAAGAGATGCTTGCCCCAGATATTGGAGGAAATCAGTCTCCGGGGTTCGCGTTTCACCGTTGCACTGGCGAACACGAATTCTCGACAGGCTCTGCGAGCTCTAGCGAAGCTATATAGGTCCTTGGTTACAGTCGCCAGGTGCGACTTAGCAAGGACCATGTAAAAGTCCGGGACTCTGGTATCCCCGCCCATGAGTTCGAGCTGTACCTGATGGGACAGCGAAGCGGCGAGTCTCTCCTTCGTATCCTGTTCCCTACGAAGGAGGTGATCGTTCAGCCTTGGGAGGTCCTCATTGAATTGACGACCGGCCACATCAGGTTCCAGTTTTACTACCGTGAAGGTCGACTGGATGTCTTTCCAGTGCCTATCATCTGGGGGAAGAGTAATGGAGAAGGGTTTGCACTCCTCCAGTGCAGGACAAGGTTTCCCTTCCTCCACTGCCTTTATGACCGCTGTGAAGGCATTTTCGATGAAGGGGAATGTCGCAGAATTTGGCGCAACGAAGGTTGGATGCTTCTTACTAAGCGTCGGCATCTTGGAGCTAGTGAAACCCCGACTCTTTACTGCCTGAGCTAACATAGCTTGGGCCTTCGCGAGATCAAACACAATTACTTCTTTTGGTTCGGTCTCTTCCTTTGAGGCTGGTTCGGACCTGAGCCGGACGTAACAGTCCGGATAAGCCTCAAAATTTGGGAAGAACTCCACTTCTTCTAACAAAATAGAGCCAACCCTTTCACTGATATAAATCTTACCAGTTGTAATTGGCATATGCTCGGCGTATCTCCATGGGTTAGCTTCCGAGCAGGTGGGGAGGTCCTTGACCGAAATCTTTTTCAGTTGTTTGAAGCCGACGAGAGTCGTCCGGAATTGCTCCTGAGTCTCGCGCAGCTTCTTGTCCATGAGGGCTTCAAGTATTATGAAGACCTCTTGAGTGGCCGATGGAAGAGGGTCCGGGGTGGCAGAAGTCGAAGGAACAGGTTCCTCGGACGGTGCAGGAGTTGCTGGGGGAGCAGGAGCGACCTCGGTCTCCGAATCAGGGTATTCCACCTGATCTTCCTCATAGTCGAGCTCCTCGCCCACGAGGTTCTTCTCCGTCTCTTCAGACACATCCGACATACGTTCCACGTTGTCGGAATCAAGATGGCACTCACGCATGGACTGTGCCATGACTACGTCAGGTTCGACCACGATCAGGACGGCTGGGATCTGATCACGGGGGACCACTGAGTCTTTCGATGCTTTTGGGAAAAGCAAGGCCCTCAAGTCTTCGTTGGGAAGGTACGGTCCAGTGGCGTTCTTCTGGAAGCCACGCACCCATTTGCATAGCTTCTCCCTAGCAATGTCCCTTGCCTCCGCAGTAGGAGGATCGTCGAACGTCTCAACGAGAAGACTTTTGCAGACTGTACAGTTCTGCGGGTCCCAAAACTTCAAGTCGCCTTTCTTGGCGGCGCAGGGGGCGTGGGTCCGGCACGCCTTGTGCCCGTAGAAGTCCGGGCGCTTCACCCCGCAGAAGTTGCTCTCACACTTCAAATACTCCTCCTGTAAAAGAAAGAGATCATGAGTACATGGAAGGCATAAGAATGACTTACATTACTCTAAAATTAAGAATAACTTAATCTAAAGTTAAGAATAACTTAATTATAAGAGCATATTAATGTTTAAGATTGATGAGCGGGAAAGGAAGTAGATAGACACATACTTGTGAATCCCGCCCAGCCGGTTACCGTAACCTTATCCGTAGGCAATTCCTTTGTACCCGAAGGTCACAATGGGGGAAATCCGTATGGATGAGCTAAGCTAGGCTTTTAACAGGAATTGTCCACAGAGTGTACTAGGGTCTGAGGCCACTCAGAGCCCTGGGGGAGAGGGGAAATAGGATAAACCCCTTAGTAATTGTAGGTTCCGGCAATCGACTGCACTGAGATACACAGAGTATGCTGGAATTATTGTAATGTGCAATCAAACAGCATAGCCACTATCTTTGGATGGTAAGACAATACCTATTTGGAAGTGGCCAAGCTATCTGGCTGCAACATATTGACTGTCGGCATGTTGCCGGCAGCCAGGGAAGGGGTACATGTCCCTTAACGTCTCATGAGGGTGCCGGCAGACCGACGAACACCGGAGGCCGGTCCTGCAGGGTGGAAGGCATCAAGGCAGACACACTGAGTATCTTATATGGATAGAACCACGGTGGCGACCGCCGGCACAGCGGCGGGTCGTCGGCAGGGGCGGCGCTCCGGCAGCCGAAGGCTGACGGCATGGTGAGCCTTGGATCAATTCATAAGAAAGATAAGATATGGTTGAATACCTAGATTGCCGGCAATCAATGCCGGCATGCGGGTGGCAGACTCCAAAGTCAGCCAACTGTTACTAGGTAAAAATGAGGGGTGGCACGTCGGCGGTATGTCGACGGAAGGCGGCAGCCTCCGGCACACGGAAGGCTGACGTCTTATGGGGGGAAGGCATCTTGAAGGTCACCTGAGGTAGTGGCGGTTATCGCCGGCAGTAGAGACGGCAAAGGACCGGCACCAAGATAGAAAGAGAGAAAGGTAAGGAAGGATGGAAGGGGTAAAATCCTATACCCCTCCGGCATCCCTCCGGAGAGAGTGCACTCATGATAGGAGTGGATACTCCTAACATCCAGTGAGAGGGCGCTGGCAGGCGGCCGGTTGCCTGTGGTAACTCAAGGGAGGGATAGAGGGCACTCAAGAGGGGGGAATCCCCCGCCGGCAACCACCCCCATAGAACGCTATGAAGGGTATGTGTACCAGAGCGGCCAGCTCAGCAGGAGAACAAGTTAGCCCTACCACTCCACCCAAGAGAGGAGTTGTAGGACTAAGTACAGAGGTGTGTAGGCAGGCCTACACCAAAGGGATAGGTGGGGAGGAGAAGAAGGGGTCTTTCTAACGAGGAGACTCTGCATGAGAACAGCCACCAAGGTAAGGGAGAAAGCTCCCTAAGCTAGGATAGGTAGCCTAGATCAAGCACAGTACTAATGTACTGTCCCAAACTATAATAATACAGAGTCTACCCCCAGAACTTAACCTAGAATAGGAGGACTAACTCCTAGGCTAGGCAAGCCTGAAAGACACATCGCTAGTTGCAGGGAGGAAGGAGTAACCCAACCAAGTGCAACTGGGGAAGGGCAGGGCCCTTCCTAAGGTCTCAGGCACGACCCTAAGGGGGGTTCATTCCCTTAGGGTAGGCAGAGAAGCGATAAATACTCTGGTTGTAGACGAGATTCCCCTATATAGAAGGGAAAGCAATCTACCCAGAGGGAATGCCCACAGGCAGGGGGAATAGGGAACATATAAGGGTTCCTACATTAGGTTAGGAGGGGTTGATACACAATCAACACAGTCCCTTATATGGTCCCCGAAGGCGAAAACACTTACATCACAGTAAATAGTATGTTTAATAATGCCACCATCTTCATAACTTAACTTAGGTAACATATATCATGCATTAAAACAAGCACTAGGCTGTCCAGCCTAGGGGCTAAGCTAGCGATCTAGTATGGGGTCGAACAGCGACCGAGACTGATGAGCGCTAAAACACGATATAATGATTCCCTAGCTATGAAGACTAAATAACTAATAATATTAATTAGTTAAATGACCGGAGAAGGCTGTTCTGGCCAGCTAAATAAAGCATGCAACATGAACAGCGGCGCCGTAAAATGGCGCGTCCGGTATCGGCACAGCTCTGCCACAAAACACAATATTTTACGAAAAGTAGAAGTTACTTTACGGCCAAAGCTTATGTAAACAATACCGGGACCTGGTACTCAACTTTCCAGAAGAAGGCGAGGCTGAAGGTAGCGACATAATGGCGATGTAAGCTGATAAAGAAAGCACTTGGGAAAAATCCGACTTAGCGAAGAAGCTACAGACGAAAGGATGAGGACGGACGTGACGTCATTTAGCAATGGCGCCCGTTTGTTTACGTCTTGAGTACCAAAAGCAGCCACGGATGAGAGTAACTGTGGAACGGCTCCTCAGTTACTCAGCCACCTTTCCATATCGAAGTAACTCTATATGGGGTGTAGATAGCTATGTGGCGTGTTAATACATGCGTCCCCTGTTGATATACGTTATCCTAGAGGGAAACCTTTAGGATACTCGCACCAGAAGTTAGAATTCTGTGATAACCTTTAGTTTAATTCTCTGGGAATATCCACTGTAGTTAAATATACCCTAGGAAGCTACTGAAGGAACCTTCCATCAGGACGTCATGGCTTGAGCCCAAAAATATATTTATATTATATATATATATATATATGTGTGTGTATATATATATGTACATATATACTGTATATATATATATGTATATATATATATATATATATATATATATATATATATATATATATATATATATATATATATATATATATATATATATATATATATATATATATATATATATATACACACACACATATATATATATATATATATATATATATATATATATATATATATATATATATACACACACACACACACATATATATATATATATATATATATATATATATATATATATATATATATATATATATATATATATATATATATAAATATATATATATATATATATATATATATATATATATATATATATATATATATATATATATATGCATTATATAATATATATACATATATATATATATATATATATATATATATATATATATATATATATATATATGTATATATATATATATATATATATATATATATATATATATATATATATATATATATATATATATATATATATATATATATATATATATATATATATATATATACAGGGGGTCCTCGGGTTACGCCGGTCCCGACTTACGCTGTTTTGTGGTTACAAACGCGACCCCATAAAAATATAAAAAAAATATCAAGCGTCATTCCGTCTTACAGAGTTAGAGTCGTAAGCGACGTAAACAATTGCGAAATAGTTTCTAGTGCGCAGCGGATGAATACGCTTTATGGTGGTTGCGGGCGAGGAAGACGGAGTCCCTCAGTTCCAGTTCTACGCCATTTTGGTTGTGTTTGCCTGTTCTCTCTCTCTCTCGTTCTTTGGAACTTTTTGCCTTTCGTTATGGCTCCTTAGCGTAAGGCAGATTCTTCTGATGGTAGTGCGTCTAAGAAAAGAAAGGCCATCACCATGAAAGTGAAACTAGATATTATTAAGCAGTCTAAAAACGGTGAAACGGCAACGAACATTGGCCGAGCGCTTGGCCTTAGTCGTTCGACCGTGGCTACTATTCTTAAGGACAAAGAGCGCATTGTTGAAGATGTGAAAGGATCTGCTCCTATGAAATCAACAGTGATAACCAAGCAGCGTAGTGGTTCAATTATTGAAATGGAAAGATTATTATTGCTTTGGTTGGAAGATCAAAATCAACGGCATATTCCAGTGAGCCTAATGGTCATTCAGGAAAAGGCTAAAAGGTTTTTTGAAGCGTTGAAAAAAGAAAGGGTTGGTTTATGCGATTTAAGGCTCGGGCCAATTTCCATAATCTTAAAGTGCAAGGTGAAGCTGCTAGTGGGGATGAGAAAGCAGCAAGTGAATTTCCCAAAGTGTTGGCTGAGATAATTAGGGAGGGGGGTTATTCTGCTTATCAAGAGTTCAATGTGGATGAGACAGGTTTATTTTGGAAGCGTATGCCTAACCGTACGTACATAGCAAAGGAGGAGAAGTCAGCACTCGGTCATAAAGCCAGCAAGGAGAGGCTAACTTTGCTTCTTGGGGGAAATGCTGCTGGCGACTTCAAACTTAAGCCTGTACTGGTGTATCAGGCTGAAAATCCAAGGGCACTCAAGGGCATTTGGAAGAGTCAATTCCCAGTCACTTGGAAGGCAAATAAGAAGGCATAGGTGACACTTGCAGTGTTTCAGGACTGGTTTATCAACCATTTTGTGCCAAGTGTGGAGCGGTATTGCACCCAAAAGGGTATCCCCTTTAACTGGTTGCTAGTGCTGGACAATGCCCCTGGACACCCTGCCCAGCTGGGAGACTTTCACCCTAATGTCAAGGTGGTTTACCTTCCACCTAATACCACGGCCCTTTTACAGCCTATGGACCAAGGAGTGATTGCTTTATTCAAGGCCTACTACCTCTGAAGGACGATTGCTATGGTATTACAGGCAACTGAAATGAAGAAGGACTTGACTCTGAAGGACTTTTGGAAGTCCTACAACATCCTTGATGCTATTAAGAACATTGCTGATTCCTGGGAGGAGGTTAATATGACAAACATGAATGGTGTCTGGAGGAAACTGTGTCCTCAATTTGTAAATGATTTCCATGGGTTTGAGGACACAGTTGACCATGTTATCAAGAACATTGTTGCCCTGAGTAAGGAAATCGATCTGGATATGGAGGTTGATGATGTTACAAAGCTGCTGGAATCTCATGGAGAGGAGTTATCTGCTGGGGACTTGATACAACTGGAGAAGCAGATCATACAGGAAGAAGAAGAAACCCCCACCCCAGATCCTAAGGCTTTCACAAGGCAGGGCTTGTCAAAAGGTTTTGCTGAGATACAGCAAGCATTGGCAACTTTCGAAGTTTAGGATCCTAACATGACAGGTTCACTAGGGTTTCCAGAGGTATCATGGACTTACTGCAGTGTTACAAGATCTTGGATGAGAAGAGGATCCTGTCTGTCCAGTCTAACCTGGAGCGGTATTTTAAGAAAGTAGAGAGACCTGCAACCTCTACATCAGGTGCCTCTACTACTCCAGATTTGTCAGCAACAGAGCCTCTACCCTCTACCTCAGCTGCCTCTATTACTACAGAGCCTCTACCGTCTACCTCGGGTGCCTCTATTGCTACAGAGCCTCCAACATCAACCTCAGTGGCCTCTATTGCTTCTCCAGCTTCTCCACCACCTTCTGTAGCTTCTGCCTCACCTCTAGACTCACCTGCCCCAGCTTCTCCGGCACCTTCTGTAGGTTCTGCCTCACCTCCAGACTCACCTGCCCCAGCTTCTCCAGCATCTTCTGTCTTACTTCCAGAGAATCCTGACTCACCTGCCCCAGTTTCTCCAGCATCTTCTGCAGCTTCCTCTCCACAATAAACCTGTCTCTCCGTCCTTCGCAACATCCCTTCCAATGTGCAAGCCAACCATAAAATTAAGGTAAGGAATTGTTCTCTTTTTTTTTAATATTTACTTTAATTCATATGGTAGGGAATTGTTTTATCTTTTTATAGTACTGTTTTTGTGTCATTTGATACATTTTATTATAGTACAATACTTTACAGTACAGTACAGTACGTATAGAGTAATCTATTTATGGTGTTCTGACTTACACTGAAATTCGGGTTACACCGCGTCTTAAGAAGGGATCAACGTCGTAACCCAAGGACCCCCTATATATATATATATATATATATATATATATATATATATATATATATACATATATATATATATATATATATATATATATATATATATATATATATATATATATATATATATATATATATATATATATATATATATATATATATATATATATATATATATATATATATATATATAATATATATATATATATATATATATATATATATATATATATATATATATATATATATATATATACATATATATATATATATATATATATATATATATATATATATATATATATATATATACACACACATATATATATATATATATATATATATATATATATATATATATATATATATATATATATATATATATATACACAAACACATGCTATATATATATATATATATATATATATATATATATATATATATATATATATATATATATATATATATATATATATACACAAACGGTAGTCATTTTTCTTGAAGTGAAGCGTGAAAATTCTGACATTTTCCACAATACAGTAAATGTATTATTTCATTTGCATGCTACTCCACTCTCGTTGTATTTTACCCTTGATTTCCTGTTGTTGGTGTTACTGAGCACCCCAATTACTGCATAAACACCCATAGGCATAGGAAATGCAAACAATGCATTAAAAATATATAGTAATCACTGCACTTATTTGCATGTATATGCAGCCAAATGGTGCACAAACTTCCATCAACTGATTGATGATGTTATGAATTCAAGGCCTACTGGGAGAAGTAAACTATCCTGTTCTTGTCTGTTATTTTTGGAATAAACCACTTCTTCCACTTCCAAACTTTCGCCTCAAATCTGCAAGCAGAGTTGCTATTAATCAGTTGATCTGAGTGACCATTGCCAACAAATCTTACCCAATGGGAGAAATTACACAGGGAAGTGGCAGGCACACTCAATGGCACTTGCAACACAGACACAAGGGCTGGGGTCAAAGACAGAGAGAGGGAGCGACAGGCCCCAATTACAGTTACATGGCAGGGTTGGTGGGCACTGGGGAGTGACACATCAAGACATATGTACTGGTATACAGGCCTCGAAGTCATCTATGCTCTCGCTCTTCCCTACCCAACTCCCATAGGAGAGGAGCCTCATGGGAATCACCACTGGAGTCATTGGTACTGAGGGATACTGACACTGCAGGCACTGGGCTCACTGCTGAATCACCGGTGTCACCACTGGTAATAGCACTAGAGATACGAGGCAAAAGTGGTCTTGGCTAACCTACATGACATCGAAGGGCATAAGTGCTAGACCTAAGGATGACAACGCCTTCCTTACACTCATCGTCAGCGTTCTGCAAAAAAGAGCTTTCAGCACGTTTGGTGTGCGGCTATAATTTCACACTCCACAACCCATTTAAAAAAAAAATGTAGATTCACACTCTCCCTGCTTCTGAAGCATACTCCCCCTAAATAAGCTGGGGGCATTTACCCACAAGTTTCAGTTGACAAAAAACTACAAAAGGATTGCAAAGGGCTAGTCTTTTCCGCAATGCATGTGCTTGCTTACAATAGCACCGGAGAAGACTTGCCCTTCTTAATTCTCAACGCAAATGCCCGTCTACGGGAGGCCAAGATGCACACTTGGTAAAAACGAAATTGTAAAAAATTATGCCCATGAGTGTATCTTTTGCTGATTTACTCATAAATCAATGCAGCGTCTAATATACAATCGTAATGTTGCTTCATTGCATTATTAGCATGAAGCGAACATCAATAATTCAAACTCAAAAAGTTTAAGAAAAAGATTCAACAGCCCTGGATAAGACCCAAGACTAGGTCCATACTCGTTGCGGTTGAAGATAAAAGTGAAGTCTTTGACAGGCAAATGGGAGGGGGCATATCACCAGCCACTACCTATCTTGTTAATGATTTCAAGTCGTTCCAACTCTGCTGAGGAAATTCTCCATCTTAGAGGCAAAAGATTTGTATAAACATAGGAACAAATAAATAATTAATTTGAGACGTTTCTATCACTGGAGTTACTTCACCACTCATTCACAAGCATATGTTAGTAAAGAAAACTTTAGACTTGGAATATGTACATAATCATACTGATTACTTGGACTTTGCACATTACAATGTTGATCGATACAGTTCCCTGTTGTTATAAACTGGGCTTTTATAGTTCAAACAGCAATAATAGTAAGGTGAAGAATTTTCAGAGAACACATCACCAAAATGCAGCTCTAGCTGCTGCTTTAAATACAAAAATTAACAATCTTACTTTAGTGGAAGTTCAAATCATATTACAATCAAGTACCATGCACAAGCTTCTTAATCAAAGAAAGGTTAAAATTAGAAAATAAATACCTCTACTACAATCTGTCGATATTCAGGGTGCCCAATACGGTTTAGAAGAGTTTGGACAGTGATAGCAAAATTGAGTTCCCCTGGTGACATTTCTGAGATTGTAGGCTCCTGAGGTAACAAGTGATCACACAAACAAACACCATTGGGAGTCTTTAAAAGAATGTTCCAGACCTGCAAATAACAGTATAAAAATTAGCTCTTAAAAGTAATAATTAAACAAAAAATAATAAAATTCAGTTTTCATAAAACCATCTTTTTCTACAAGCCACTTTACCACACATATTTATGGCCAATAAGTTTTCAGGGGAAAAAAAAGAGAAAAAAAAATGGCTTATGCTTCCAGGTATTGAGAAATCCTCCCAATTCTTATGTAAATTGAACATGATGCAGAGGCTCACACTATCAGAAGAATTACACTTATTCAATTAATAAGTTTGTTTGGAAAAAACTACTCAATAAAAATTGTTTGTTTCATCTCATTGTCCATTAAAATCCCTGGTTCAATGAGGATTATACACAATTATTTTGTGAATTAGGAGGCTTATCATCCTTGAATGGGTGAAAGATCAAAATTGACTTGGAATAACCATACACAGCTGAGAAATGTTGCTCAGAGTGTTTAAGCTTTGACTGAAAATATGCGACCAAAAAAAGAAACGCTTTCTGATACAGCATTCTTTAGTGTAGACTTAAAAAGTTCTTCCTTTACTTAAACAGATGGCCCTGTCACTCACTGTCCCCCCAAAAAGGCAACCCTTCTGGCTGGTATTACTGTATTATTCTTAAAAGACTCTCAATAGGCCTATTCCTTGTGTAATAAAAAAGGCCTATTTTTTATGCAATAAAAAAACAGACCGAATGTGTTTCTCGAAAGTAAATTTATAAACAAGAATCATAGCTAAAACTTTAAGAGTTGTATAGAGTTACAGACACATTATCAATGCAAAGATCTAGATGATAAGGAACCACTGTCCTCGACCTACTTACAATCATACTTTGAGTTTAGTTAGGGTTCAAGTTAATGCAACATAATTTAAACCATGCAATAATTTTAGCTACATCTCTATTAAGGGATTCAGCAATCACAAATCTACATTGATATGAAACTGATATAAAGAGAGTAGCATCATCTGCATATGCAATAAGTTTGTTTTCTCAGCCAAACCACATATGTGTACTGCATATGACATGAAAAGTAATGGGCTAAAAACACTACCCTGAGGAACACAAGATATCACATTTCTCTACTCACTATGGTGCCCATCAACAACAACTCTTTGCAATCTATTACTAAAAATTTTTATAATGACACTAAGAAAAGTCCTATCTACTCCCAACTGTCTGAGTTTGAAAACAAAGGCCTCATGGTTAATATAAAAGGCAGCGCTAAAATCAAGGCCAATCCGATGGACTACCTGACCGCAATCAAGGGATTTTTGTACAAAAGCCAAATTGTAAACAAGGGAATGAATTAATACCTTCAGCATACCTATTTAGATGTTTTGCCAAGATGTTAAAAAACTTCAAATAATATGGGAGTTATAGAAATTGGGCAGTAATTAGCAGGGCTAGAGCTACCACAAACACCTTTACCTAATTGTGTAACAGTATTAGTTCTCCAGAATGTGCAAAAAGAACCTCTTCTTGCTAACTTGGGGAAAATAAGCGATAACTTAGGAGCTAAGAAATCAGTGGTCTTTATAAAAAAAAATACCATTTAGGTCTCACCTCCATAAGCATCAAGGTTCATCAAGTGTTTCAGGTTCATGGGACTGAAAAGCTAAAATCAATAGTTTAGCCTCAGGAAAACAGGAATGAGGAAAATTGAGTTTCTCATTACTCTGTTAACTGTCAAACACTTCAGGCAAAAGGGTTGCATTTTTCTTTGGACAGTGAGTGACAGAGCCATCTGATTTAATTAAAGGAGAAAGTCATAAGTCTACATCAAAGAATACTGATTTAAGGGTAGCCCATCACTTATGTTCCTATGATGTACCAGAAAAGGCCTCCTTCAAGGTTAAATTGTATTCCTTTTCAGTTGAAGCATAAACTCTTTCAAGGTTAAATTGTATTCCTATTCAGTTGAAGCATAAACTCTTTCAAGGTTAAATTTTATTCCTTTCCAGTTGAAGCATAAACTCTCTGAGTAATAGCTATTGGCCAAGTATAGTTATTTCAGTCAGATCTGATCTGTTACCCTTCCTAAGATGATAGGCCTCCTACTTCTCCCAATAAGTACATCTACAATCATCATTGAACCAGGGTTTGTCTTTCACTTGGTATTTTAGCACACCAGAAGGGACATGCCTATCAATTATGTTGACCAGATTCTCATTCAAGAAAAAACAGGCTCAATACCTTTATACAATTATGACCAATTTGAATGCAAAATATTACTAAAATGCCATTCTAGTCTGCTTGAGATTTTACATATACCTTACATAAGTATGACACATCAGGGAAAGGCTGCTAAGTCTTAATTACTAATGAAATCCATGCATGATGCTTCAACTATCTTCGCAATAACTGATATGTCCACAGGAGATGTAAGCTGATCGAACCAACGAGGAATTACTTATTAATAGCTGGAGGCATTATAATCCTCCTTGTAATTGTAATCAACTAGCCTAGTTTTTTCTGTTATTTTCCCCTAAACAAAACTTGAATTTAATTTTGTTTCAAATTCTAAACATAGTCAGCTACAACCTGAACATACCTCTTCATAATAACAGTAGGCAATCACATTCTTCATAGCAATTATCTTGATCATAATATTCAGGCATGAGACACAAAGAGAATGATCATCATGATCCTCCAGAAATAATTCTATAGAACAACTTTCATAAGAATTAATAACAAATCTGAAAGACATCATCCCTTATTATTGTAAATAACGTATTTTGAAGAAAAGCGAAAATTCTATTTTTGGGCGAGATGGCCATGTCGTCCTTTAGGTAGCTTTCTAAGGGATATTTAGCTACAGTGATACTCCCAGAGAATTGACCATAGGTCTCCAGAATTCTAACTCCTGGCGCGAGTATCCTTAAAAATTTTCTCAAGGATATCGCATAATATCAGGGGACATATTTCCTGATACGGCACATGACAATCTTCACCCCGAATAGAGTTTTCGCTCTGAGGGGAAGAGTGGCGAAATTGAAGGGGAGCCGTCATCAAGGTTACCCAGTGGATCCCCTTCCCGTACTACTACAGGGTCCAATATGGCTACCAATTCCTTGTAGCAATTAAGCATGGTGACTACAGATCGAGTAGTTTCGGGTGGGGATTGTTGCGTAAGTACAATGCTTTTCTTGGAAAAGGAGGGTGGGTCCATCAGGACAATATGGCCATCTCACCCAAAAATAGATTTTTCGCTTTGCTTCAAAATCCGTTTTTTGGGCTCAAGCCATGTCGTCCTGATGGAAGCTTACCAGAGAATTACTTGAAATTACTGTATCTGTGGGTTTGTATAAGTGCCTCAACCTTGGGTCAGCTTCTATATGGTCATCCAGACTACATAAATATATGACGGTACCGTTATACGTCATATCCACTAAGCATGGAACAATCTTAGGGCTTCCTGCCCCCTGCAGGGAAATGTCATCCTTGATTATAGAAGCAACGAGGTTTGTATGTATATTGGAACAAATGTAATTATCACTCAATAATTCTATTCATATGTATATGCACCTTCAAGTATATACTTTAATTTAGGAAAATTAAGTAAACACTCTAATTCTATTCAGCTACTTCGGGGCGAATAAGACGCAAATACACCTTCAATATTTATTTGGATAGACAACATAAATGTAACAATAAATCTATTTAAATTAAAATCAGTATTATACATCCAACATATAAAAGGTATATATATAATTATCACCTGAAAGGGAAGAAATATATTAGCCACTCAAAATCATTTGAAAAATTATCAAAATAATTTCACTGTAAATGTTGAATAAATATCAACACTGTGTACAAGTGTACACATGGCACTGATGTCATTGGTATGATTCTGCACCTATAAAGAACAGTCCTAGTGTCACCAGGGTGACACTTAATAAAAGGTATTACACTGCAAGGTATTAACACCTTTTCACCCAAACTGAAACAGTCCCAAACAGTTCACTGTTCATCGCAGCACTAGACGACAGGTTTCACAACACTACCTGCCGCCACCACAAAATGTTTCAAATCGTGCACTTGCTTCGCATAATGTTTATAGAAGACTCTAGAGGATTTCCAACCAGTGTATGAGCGGAGTTTCTCAAAGTCCATATACTGAAAAAAGTTCAGCGAGGAAGCAACCTTTCTCGGATCATGACCTGCGGGTGTTCTATCAGGATCCGCTCTGCGAATGAAGTAGGTGAGCTTCGCCCTCAGTTGTTTCAGGGATAAGTTTGATCCTGAGGTTTCGCCTTTGAAGAGCTGTCCTCCCTTGAAGTCTGAAGTTCTTCGAAGATAGACCTTTAGACACTCTACTGGACATAGAGACATCTTCCTTCAGAGGGCCGATTCTCCAGGGACCCCACCTTTTGGTAGGTAGCTCGTTTTTGGCGAGAAAGGTAGGATCAGGAAAGAGATTCAGTTCTCCCACTTCTGTGAACTGAATATGGCCCTCGTCTCTTGATAGGGCTACTATTTTACTAACTCTAGCCCCTGAGGCTATAGCGAACAAAAATATCACTTTTTGAGTTAGATCCTTTCGAGACCAATCTTCATTATTCAAGGTCGAAGCATAGTGCAAGACTTTGTCCAGAGATCATGAAATGGGCTTCTGAGGGGCTACTGGTTTAAGTCTAGCGCATGACTTCGGAATCTTGTTGAAGATTTCATTCGCCAGGTCCACCTGGAAGGCGTATAGAAGAGGTCTAGTCAAAGCTGACTTACACGTAGTTATCGTGGTGGCAGCCAAGCCTTGCTGGTGAAGGTGGATGAAGAAGGACAGCATTTTGGCTTTTACAAAAACAACCCAATCCTTCCAAGACGATTCATATTGTCTTCTGGTTGACTTTGACTTGTATTCTTCTAGAAAGTCTATACTGTCTTTCGAGATCCCAAATCTTTTCTTGACTGCTATGGAGAGAAAATCATGAGATGAAGGTTTTGGGTTCTCTGTGACGAAGTGAAGACAGTCGACTTCTGAACCAATTGGGATAGAGCTGGGTTCGGTAGAGGGAACAGCCTCAACTTCAGTTCTATCACCAGAGGGAACCAATTGCTCTTGGGCCACTTGGGGGCCACTACTGCTGCAGTTCCCTTGAAGGATCTCAGCTTGTTGAGGACCTTCAGCAGGAGATTTGTTGGTGGGAACAGGTAGATGTGGGTCCATCTGTTCCAATCGAGGGACATGGCGTCCGTCGCCTCTGCCAGAGGGTCCTCCTATGGGGCTACGTATCGAGGTAGTTTCTTGTTGTCACTCGTTGCGAAGAGGTCGATCTGCAGTTCTGGGACTTTTTCCAAGATGAAGGAGAATGAGTCTGCATCTAGGGACCATTCTGATTCTATCGGCTTTAGCCTGGATAGAGCGTCCACCGTCACATTGTGGAACTCTTGTAGTTGAACTGCCGATAAGTGCCATCTCTTCTTTCTTACTAAACGAAAGATGGCCAGCATCACGTGATTGATGTAGGGCGATCTCGAGCCTTGTCGGTTCAGACATCTCACCTTCATTTTGCTGTCCACGACCAGCCTGATGCGGGTTGATCTGTGAGGGGATAGCTTCTTCAACGTCAGGAGGACTGCCATGGCCTCCAGAATGTTGATGTGAAAGGTCTTGAACAAGGATGACCAGGTCCCTTGAGCTTTCCTTTGATGGGAGTGACCTCCCCATCCTTCCGTCGAGGCATCCGTGTGGATGGTCACCGATGGGGGAGGTGGTTGTAAGGGAACAGTCCATGCTAGGCTCTTTACCTTTGACCACGGCTTGAGAAGCGATCTTAGTAAGGTCGGTAAAGGTCTTTGTAGATCTCTTCGAGCGTTTGATGCGTATCTTCTCCAGACTCCTGACGCATCTTTCAGTTGTGCTCTTAGCACTGGGTCTGTTACTGCTGCAAACTGGAGAGAGCCCAGTACTCTTTCCTGTTGGTGTCTTGAGATCCTGTTGGATTTCAGTAGTCTCTTGACAGAACCCGCGATCTCTCTCCTCTTCTTTGGTGGAATGGAGAGGAGGTGTGACTGCAAAGTTCCAATGGATTCCCAGCCATTGAAACTCCTGAGCTGGAGAGAGGCAAGACTTCTTGTGGTTGATCTTGAATCCCAGATGTTCCAGGAACTGGATTACTTGATGAATGCCTGCAGACAAGCAGTCTTGCATGCTGCCCACACCAGCCAGTCGTCCAGGTATGCGGCTACCTGAACGCCTTCTAGGCGTAGTTGTTGTACAACTGCGTCCGCAAGTTTCGTGAAGATCCTTGGGGCTATGTTTAGTCCGAAGGGCATGGCTCTGAAGACATACTTTGTCTTCTGTAACTTGAATCCTAGGTAGGAGGAGAGGGGGCGACTGACTGGAAGGTGCTAGTAAGCATCTGCCAGGTCTATGAGACTGTGTATGCCCCTTTCACTAAAAGGATCCTTATGTGTTGAAGGGTTAGCATCCTGAACTTCTTGTTCTCAATGAACTTGTTGAGTGGCGACAAGTCTAGAATGACTCTGAGTTTGTCCGAGTCCTTCTTGGGAACACAGAACAGCCTTCCCTGGAATTTGATGGACTTTGCTTTCCTTATAACCTTTTTGTTCAAGAGTTCTAAGGTATATTCTTCCAGTAAGGGGGTGGAGTGTTGGAAGAACTGAGGAAATGAAGGTGGAGATCTGTTCCATTTCCATCCTAGTCCATTCTTGATTAGGCTGTGGGCCCAGGGATCGAAGGTCCAATGATCCTGAAAGTAGTGGAGTCTCCCTCCTACCTGGAGCATCTCATTGCTTGGATGGTCCTGAGGGTTTGCCACCCTGACCACGTCCTCCCCTGCCTCGTGAGGGCTTTCTTGAGGAGCCCCGTCTAGATCCTCTTCCTTTCAGGCGAAAGGTAGTGGTGTGCCTCTCAAAACCTGGGTTGAAGGCTGGTGACTGGGCTATCAGCTGTTGAGGCACCACTTGGAAGGTGGTCTGTGGTTGAGCGAGCACTTGGGACATCGTGGTCATGGTGACCGTGGGATGTTGCTGTACAGGCCAAGAAGGTAGTCTTGGCTTCTTTGTCTTCCTCTTAGGTTGGGGACAAACATATGGGGAATATTTTCTCTTGGCAGCTTTCTCGACTACTTCTTGGACCACTTCCTTTGGGAAGAGGTCCTTGCCCCAGATACAGGAAGTAATCAGCTTCCTGGGTTCATGTCTGACCGTTGCATTGGCAAACACAAACTCTCTGCAGGCCCTCCTGGCCTTCACGAAAGCGTACAAGTCCTTGACTAGGGTGGCCATGTGCATCTTGGCCAGAACTGTGTACATATCTGGGGTGCTGGCAATGCCTGCACACATCTCCATGCAGTTCTGGAGGGAAAGGGAAGCGGCTAGCCTCTCCTTTGTCTCCTGTTCTCTTCGCAGGAGAAAGTCCGATAGCTTCGGTAGGTTCTTGCTGAACTGCTGTCCTGCGATGTCTGCATCAAGCTTCGATACTGAGAAGGTTAGGTGGACCTGCTTCCATTCCTTCTCATCTGTGGGCAAGGCCAGAGACAATGGCCTACACTCCTCTAGTGTAGGGCATGGTTTGCCTGCATCAATAGCGTTTAGCACATTTTGAAGATCCTTTGACGAGAAGGGAAAGGCTCTTGAAAAAGGAGCAAGAAAAGTAGGGTGTTTCTTGCTCAGTGCAGAAACTCTCGAGTTAGTATATCCTGCCTTCTTCAGGCTACTCGTCAAGAGAGCCTGTGCCTTGTTGTGGTCGAAGACCATGACCTCCTTTGGTTCCGTCTTTTCTTTAGACGCTGGCTCACTCTTCAGCTGGATGAAACACTCAGGGTAAGCCACAAAGTTTGGCCAAAATTCAATGTCGTCCAGGTGGACGGCTCCCATCTTCTCCGAAATGTAGTTTGCTGTTGCTAATCAGCATGAACTCTGCATACCTCCAGGGATTGGTCTCGGAGCAGGGTGGCAGGTCCTTCACTCTGGGTCGCTTGTAAGACCCTCGGGAGGTGAGGATCCGAGTTGCTTCACGGAACTCCTTTGTCATCTTCTCCTTCATATCTACGTTTTCTTTATGTAGAGCGTCCATTAGCATAGTAAAGTGGGCCATAACTGCTTGACCCAGCGAGTCTAATGGAGGGGTAGGAGCCAAAGACGTAGACGGTGTTGGCTAGAATGCCGGCACAGGCAGAGGGGGGTCCTCCGCTTCTGTAAGTCGAGATCTTCATCTCCTCCGGGTGGTAGGGCCACCTCTTCCTCAAGATCCTCTTGAAGGAGATCCTTTTCCGTGTCTGTGGACACTTCAGACATCCTCTCCTCCTGATGGATGTCCATGCCTTGCAAAGCTTCACTGACGTCGGCCTCAACTGCGATCTGGACGCAAGGAGGCCCGGGTTGTGCCTGGGGTACAACGGCATCAGCTGTTGCCTTCGGGAACAGCATGCTTCTCATCATGTCGTTGGGAAGGTACGGTCCGGGAGAGTTCTTCTGGAACCCTCGTACCTATTTCCGAAGCTTTTCCCTCGCCGTGTCCTTCGACTCCGTCGACTTGGGATCGCCGAAACCCTCGGTCACCAAGGCCGAGCAGACGTTGCAGTCCTTGGGGTCCCAAAACCTCAAGGTTTCGGTTGCGACTGAGCAGGCGGCATGAGACCTGCACATAGTGTGACCACAAAAGTTCCTACTTTTGTGGTTACAGTACATCACCTAGCATTTCACCTTTGGCTCCTCCTGTAAAGAAAGAAAAACGAAATGAGTATGCGGTAATTTATCACACTTGATGAATTTATATACAGTAATCCCTCAACTATCGCGGTTAATGGGGACCAGAACCGACCGCGATAGGTGAAAAACCGCGAAGTAGGTTCCCTCCCTATTTTTGGAATACGTACATTTTTTGTGTACATGTACATGTATATATAACATTAAGTGTATATTAACCCTATAAATGCATATTTTATTAGTACATTAAAGAATCATGTAAATAAATATTGATAATATAAATTATATAGGGTGAGTTCTGGACGAACCGTACATATAGATGCACCGTACAAAATCTCTCAAGACCACATATATTATTTTAAGCTAGTTAGCGTCTAAAGAGTGAAAGAGAAAACGGAGTTACACAGCTCCGTCCCTCCATTAGAGAACGGGAACTAACAGCGCATGAATGAAGAGAGTTTTTTGGTTTTTCTCATTGCTGATGTAATATTTTGTCTCTAAGTTATGGTTTGTGGTGCTTATGAATATGCTAGGAGTGTGAAGGTTAGGTATTGTACACCTAAATATGACTATATGGGATGATATGACGAGGTTTTAGTGATTTAGTTCACCAGCTGTGTCGGTAAAGTTTGTTTACATTTCAATGACTGCCCGTGGATGTTCCGTACATCTTGGTTTTTAAATGTACGGAATCTCCACATGTAAACAAAAATGTTTATGCTGTTTGTGTGTTGAACTAGTCTTTAATATAATATCAAGTAGGCAGGCTTCAAGCATAATTTTGTATGGTAGGCTGGTCTACATTATGTATTTCTAATGTATCAGAGCATTAAAGTGTAAAAAACAGTTTCATACATTACATAATAGCAAAAATTAGCTCTGTCATCCTGGAAACTTTAAAAAGTACTTATTTTTGTTTGTTTTAAGCCTTGTAAGCTTTATAAGGAAAAGCAGACAACGTAACACCACATTTTTTCTCACCTTTTTGTGTAATAAAGCAAGATGAAAATGAAATCCCATTCTTTATTTCAACATACAGTAGTTATCTATTTATTACATAGTAGCCAAAATTAGCTCTGTCATCCTGGAAACTTTAAAAAATACTTATTTTTGTTTGTTTTAAGCCTTGTAAGCTTTATAAGGCAATGCAGATAATGTAACCACATTTTTTTCTCAACTTTTAGTGTAAAAAAGCAAGATGAAAATTAAATCGCATTCTTTATTTCAACATAGTTATCTATTAATGTTGCAAATAATTTAAAATCAACATCGGGGTCTATTTTAATGGAAACACGGCAGGGAGAGTTGCTGGGTAAAGCTTCTCGGCGGCTTGGCCAATCAGCTTGCGAGATTCTGGAGCCGAGATGGCCAGTGAATCAGAGAGGTGGATTTTGAGTTGCGCGCCATCTCCGTGTTGATACCTGATATTCTACTGTACTCTCTGCCTTCTGCTAGTGCCCGCGTAACTCTCCCACCATCTTTTCTAATTTTTTATATTTTTGAAAATCCGCGATGCACTGAGACCGGTTAACTTGAGCCGCGAAATGACTGTATAATATATATATATATATATATATATATATATATATATATATATCATATATATATTATATATATATATATATATATATATATATATATATATATATATATATATATATATGTATATATATATATATATATATATATATATATATATATATATATATATATATATATATATATATATATATATATATATATATATTATATATATATTATATATATATATTTATATATATATATATGCTATTTAAACCGAGAATGTCGTTCTACTAACTAAATAACACATGCCCAACGAACGACAGCGCCCATGGCCACTCCAGTAACAGGCCTAGCTCCTAATCACAATAAATTACTCTAATTTCACTGTGAGACAGGAACTAAAATACAGTACACATATTGTAAAGATTCAAAACTTAACTTTCCAGAGGCGAAAGAAGCTGAAGACTGCATAATAATAATCCTTGAAAATCGATCGAAAATGACAGATCAACAGGGAACACCACCGTGCGAATTCGCAACAAAATTAGGAATGTCCGCCATATTGAATATGGCGCTGTCGTGATACTCAATAGTAGTAGGGGAACTAGGGTAACCTTGATACGGCTCCCCTTCTAATTCTGCCACTTTCCCCCTCGAAGCGTAAACGCTATTCGGGGTGCAGATTTCTATGTGGCGTGTCAAGAATACGTCCCCTGATATTATGTGATATCCTTGAGAGAAATTTAAGGATATTCGCGGCAGGAGTTAGAATTCTGGAGATCTAAAGGTAAATTCTCTGGGAATATCACTGTAGTACATACTGTATATCTCTTAGGAAGCTACTCTTAGGAACCTTCCATCAGGACAATATGGGTTGAGCCTAAAAAGGAAAATTTTAATTTTAGGGTAACCTATATGTCAATATAGAACCAGGCTTCAAGGGGAATGCATTACAGACATTAACAGAGTTTCACGGAAATAATTATGTGCAGAAACAATTTCACAAGTACTTTATACATTTGAATTCTGATTACGAAACTAAATATAAAAAATGGGTGTATCCAAAACTAACTACCGGTAGCAGGAAACAGGCAAACTAAACATATACTGTACCTTTTCATAAAATTTCTTAGGAGTGCGCCCTAAACACCCATCAATCATTCTTGTCTGCTGTGGAGTTAGTCTGAAAAGTAATACTGTATTTCAATATCAAGATCAGGAACGTAGTAACGCATTTCACATGTGCGATAATTAAATCAATTAATCACATAGATTTAAGTTTAAGATTTTATACTCTAAGGCCATGGGTTAGGATATGTATATCATAAAAAAGATACATGTACTATTATTGCAATTATTTTTCATTGATCCTAACATTCTCTGAATCCCCTCCTTCCTTATGCCAGAAGAAATAGTATTAGGCTTACAGTATACAGTACAAGATTCAGTACAGTAATGCACTAGCATTCAGTTCAAATATTCAAAATGAGTAATATACTGAACTATGTTCATTTAATTAAATACAGTACTGTATAATGGTTTTCAGACATACAGGAAGTTTGTTCTACAGTACAATATTAGTGACTTTTTTTGGTGGATCAATAGACTCAAAAGTATATTATATATTATGAATGTGATTTATAGCTTCTGCATTTATAGGAATGGTTAATTTTGATAAAACAAATATTTTCTATTCATAGTCAAGAATTGCAACTGCTGTTTTCTGCAGAAACCTACTGTATATTTCGTTAATTTTCAATTAACTTGGTAAATGGAGGTAATTGGTATTTTGAATATTTTGTAAAAACTGTTTAGAGCCAGTGTTGACTATTCTCTCTTTTAATTACTTATTTATGTTAATACTTGTTGACTGTTTATGCTTGTCATTATGTTGTGACAGGATTAAGTTTCTGGAGGATCTAGGTTTCTGGATTTTGTCAGATTAAAGAAAAAGGTTGAACACACTTCTCTGAAGATTAGTATAGTGTAACCTACATACAGGAATACTGCCTTATAAAAAATCTACAGGACAACTTGTTTACTGACACAATTCGTGGCTAACCACAGCATATGTAACTATAACAACATTTTGATGTGTTTTCTTGAGAAATTATATAACTATTCATTGATCTATATTGATATTTGTGAAATTTATACTGTTTCATGTTGTCAGGGGTAGAACAACACTATTAAAAGGATATAATGAAACACAAAAATATCTATTCCCAGCGAGAGCAGCGAGGTGAGACGAGATTCGACTGTGGCCCTGTTTGGGCAATCCTGTCATCTCTTCATTTTCATCAGCATTTTGGAAGTAAACCAAGCCTCGCCGAGAGCGCCTGGCCTGCCGTGATAAGGAAACTGTCCTGCTTGACCAAGATGTCATCGTCTTAATTAGTGGAGTCAGCATCTTTTGAGAAATCGAGTCTGAGGGAAGTCCTTGTTTAGGATATATGTCATCATGGAAGGACACGTGCTGCCCTTTTGTTACGACTTAACACGTAGCCCGGATTGTATCAGAAATTTCTTCTAGAAGCTTCCATGGCGTGATCGAAGTGGGCGTTTTTGAGGAATCCAATAGAGATGCAGAATTGTTAAAAAGAACACCTTCTATGGAGATGACCACTGCCCACTGTAATTAAGTCCGCCCATACAAGAAGAGATTGTCCAAGAGAGATAGGAGAGGACATACAACAAGAGAGGAACTATGTCAGAAGCAGATAACATCCAAGTCTTAGCAAGATAAGAAACAGAGGAGACCAAAAGTCTGATAGAGTCAGATTCTAAACTTCCCTTCAGACAACAAAAGCCTATCTCCAAAAGATCCTGCTATGGCCGAGAGGAAGAGACAAATTGAAGCAGCCAGCCCTCCCTGCTTGTGACAAGAAGTAGCCAACACTGCCTGCAGCCTGCCTTCGTTCAACAGTATCATCGAATCCTTGGAAGAAGACCTCTGATGTCCCATCTTGATGCCACCCTTTTTGTGACGTCTTCGAATCCGGTCATCGTGCCAGTTTCATCTCTACAACGTTCTCAAGCCTGAAGTCTCCGTACCAGTATCATCTCAGCAGCTGCAGAAAACTACTCCTTAAATATTTCTACCTTACTGACTGTTCCCCTTTTCTGTTGATGTTTTGATTGATTTGGTTAGTCAGTTAAAGTAACCGAAGAAGTAACATTAGTTTTCTTTGTAAGTTTGTGAATAAACGTATTGTGTTTTTTTTTTTTTTGTGTGTTTCTTTTTATATTCATTTCCCATATTTCAATCGGTGTTGTTGAGATTTATTTTACTTATTAAAAGAACCTGTAACGATTTTAAGATCGTAACACATGTACAACTAATTCATACTTTGTAAACTTCACTTCCATGACCTCGTTTGGACATTTTCAAAACTTTCAGACTTTATTTAGCCTAACTGTTAACTTGGTCGGCAGCCATTGAAATGTACTTTCCCAACCAAGGTACAGTGAAGAAAACACACTTTTCACGATGGTTATTTAATCACAGTATTACCCCTGACACAATACACTAATGGAATGCTGATAATAAAATTCCACAAACAATTCCAGTGCCAACTCTAAGCAGTAATTGCTAACAAATCCAGGGGAGGACATCTTTATGCACAGTATTAAGCAAACAAACCAGAGCAAGTCTCATCAATATTGCATGACTGAAGAAACAGGAGCGGCAAAGAGAGTGGTGCGTCAGTTACCACTTAACACTAGAAGGTTCCTTGCTTTACTATGAACATGTGTTTATTGAAGGGAAATAAAGTGGGAGAATATGACACATTTGGAAGTAATTTGTATTTTTCCTAGCCATACAAACCTGAGCTCTTTACTATGAATATATTGTTCCGGCTTAGCTGGAAAATGAGTAATAAAAGTTTACACGAGGTAAACATCCAGCCGCTAGTTAGCACAGGGAAGTGGGTAATCGACCAACCACCCAGCTCTCACACTCAGTTAGACTGTATATCCAATTTTAATTGCAGGCAGGACTTTACAAAGGGATAGGTGATGGTGAGCCAAGTATGAGTAAAGAGCTCAGGTTTGTATGGTTAGGAAAAATTCCCATTACCTCCGATTTTGTCATTGATTCCTACACAAATACAAACCATTCGCTCTTTACTAGAGAGACTCACCCTTAGGTGGGTGGAAGTCCAAAAATCCAACTGGCCGGGAACTTGATCTGAAGTGAAACTCTGAGCTCGTGCGAGCGTGAGATGGTACCCTTGTCACCTCCCAAACTCTCAGTGTGTAAAGCACATGAGTGGCTGGTCTGGGCAATAGTGGCAAATGTGTGTGGAAACTTGAGCACTGTGACTTGATCAGGTAAGATTATTGGAGTGTGTAGCATTTACTCTTCCTAACCTAGACATTGCCACATTCCCCTTCGCAGGGAAGACGGGGACATAACAAACGTACAGTATAACATATATCAGGTTACACAAGGAAAATGGGTATTACTTGCAGTCAGAGGTAAGTCAGCTTGTAGCGTCGTCTGAATGCTGTACCCAAAAAGAGGAGAAAATGAAGGAAGAAAAGGCTCGTCATTCTGTCCATTCATCCCAGATTAACACCGGGTAAAATCTACCCTCGACCGACTGCTATTTGTCTTGTAAGGAAGCTAAGGTACCTTATACAACTTGTTGTGCTGCAACCACAGGACCTTTGGAGAAGGTATCCAGACTCCTGTGGGTTAAGTCTTGCAGGTAATTGGGCCATGAAGGTGTTTTGATGCATTCAGACACCCACTAGTAGGACCTGTGCCACATAGAAGTTTCTTTTGAATGCTAGGGAAGTACTGATGCCCCTAACATCATGAGTTCTGGGTCTGCAATCTCTTGGGGGAGATTCAGGATTCAGCACACGTTCAATTACCTGACGAATTCACGCTGAGATCCTGCTTTTAATGACTCCTTTTGACACTACCCGTGGCAACAAAAAGTCGTTTGACTTATGGGCGAGCTCCAGAAGTTCGTCTAAGATAGTGCCTCAGAGTTCTCACAGGACAGTAACAACTGAGCAGGATCATTAGCTACATGACGGAGACTAGAAATCCCGAAGGTCCCGAACCTAAGGTCCGCTACAGCCCTATTCTGAGTCTTAGCAATGAAATCAGGGATAAAGTAGCACTTTAACTGCCTCAATCCCAGTTGAGATACTACCGCTAGAGAGTTATGGGGTCTTTTGACTGGCCAGAGAGTACTATGCTGGATTCTTCTCCCTGGTTACGGTCCATTTTCCTTTTGCTTACACACATCACCGTATAGTCTCGACTATTCTTTACATATCCTCTGTCCTCATACACCTGACAACACTGAGATTACCAAAAATTCTTCACCCAAGAAGTTACTGCACTATCATTGTTCAGTGGCCACTTTCCTCTAGGTAAGGGTAGAAGAGACTCTTTAACTATGGTAAGCAGCTCTTCTAGGAGAATGACACTCCAAAATCAAACCATTGTTCTCTAGTCTTAGGTAGTGCCATAGCCTCTGTACCATGGTCTTCCACTGTCTTGGGTTAGAGTTCTCTTCTTTAAGGGTATACTCATTCACAGTATTCTATCTTATTTCTCTTCCTCTTGTTTTGTTAAAGTTTTTATAGTTTATATCTGAGATATTTATTTGAATTTTGTTACTGTTCTTAAAATATTTAATTTTTCCTTGTCTCTTTTCCTCACTGGGATATTTTTCCTGTTGGAGCCCCTGGGCTTATAGCATTCTAATTTTTCAACTAGGGTTGTAGTTTAGTAGGTAATACTGATAATAATGTCGAAAAAACCATACAACAAGCTGACCCGTTTGGCCGAGGCCAGAGAGGAGGAAAACCATCTTAAGGGTCAAGTCACACTCTGAGGACTGACGTGGTGGCATCAGGGATTGTATCACAGTCTCTACATTCTAAGGAGGTGATCTAACTTCCAACTGAGCGCATGTAAGCTCTAAACTTCGTATGAAGAAAGACAATTCCATGGAGGAGGAAATGTTAACTATGTTCAGTCTAAAGACAAGGGTCAAGACCGAGTGGTAGCCTTTCACCGCCAACACAGAGCAGAGTTCTTCCTCCCTGAGGTACAATAAGAACTCGGCTATTACAGGAATAGTGGTATTGGGAGGAGTCAGATTCCTTCCACGACATTAACCACAGAAGATAGCCCACTTTGCTTGGTAGATGGCATTAGATGACTCATGGAGGTATACAGACATCCTTTTGCCACTGCTTGCAAAAACCCTCTCTGTGAGAGGAGATGCTGGACAACCTCCAGATGTAAAATTGTAGGAAAGCGACTACTTTGTGGTATATCTCTGCATGAGGTTTGAAGAGGTCAGGAAGGAGAGAAGGCTCTCTCAGTACCTCAGGGAGCAGAAGTAGAAGGTCAGGGTACTATTCCGCCTGCTGCTATTAGGGTCATCAACAGGTCTTGCAATGCTCTTACCTAGTTAATGAGTCGCCTTAAGAGACAGATGGGGGGGGGGGGGGGGACATGTAGACGTCCAGGTTGTCCCATGGATATTGATAGGCATTGTAAAGAGCTGCCTGGGGATACAGCACTGGAGACCAGAGGCTTCTGGTCTAAGGACGTTGCAAATAAATCCATTACTGGTGAATCCCACAAAGTCAAGATTTTGTTGAATATCCAAGGAAGGAAAGACCACTTGGAGTCTTCCTACTCAGATTGTTGACAAGGATTTTTTTCTTGTCCAGAATCAAACGGGCTGACAGGGCGATTGAGTTATCTTCTGTCCATCTTAGAATTTCTACAGCTAGATAGCATAGCTGCTGTGAAAAAGTACCACCGTGTTTTTTTAGATACGCCACAACCATCATGTTGTCATTCATCAACACTATGAAGTGACCCGAAAGGATCTGTAGGAAGTGCTTGAAGGCCAGAAAGGCTGCCCTCATTTAAGACGGGTTTATATGGCAATGCTGGTTGGATTCGGACCACAGTCCGGAGACTATGTGCTGCAACAGGCGATGTACCCACCTTCTTCTGATGCATCTTTGAAGAGCATCAAATCAGGGGGTGGAGATTGATTGATTGAAAGTTTTCTGGCATCCTGACATCTAAGGCCATTGACGCCGATGGCATTTATTATATATGAAAAATAAAAGAGAATTCAATTGAAACCATAAAAGTTAAGAAGTCATTATAATAGTTAAATAGTTTTCAGAAGACCTGCTTCTGAAATAAATCTAAAAATGCCGCTCGCATAGTAGGACACATCATGTCCAAGAATCTTGGCAAGGATGAACGTGCCATCCTCACCTCAAGCCTCAAACAGATATCTATTGCTTAAGTTATTATAATTAGGGAAATCGGCCAACAAATGCCTCACTGTTAAAGGTACTAAACAGTCCTCGCAATACAGTTGGTGTTGGCCCTTTAGCAGAAACTCATGTGTCAACCGTGTGTGACCAATATGGAGACGACGAAGAGTCATCTCCCATTTTCGGGGTATCATGTTATACCTCCAAGGTGATATGATATTTGTTATTTCCCTCATTTTATTGCCATCTAGACTATCCCAGTGCTGCTGCCATTTATTACAAACCAATTTCTTGATGTAAGGTAGGAAATCATTACAGAGAATGGGATACCTCCTTGGTAGCAACTCGGATGCTGCATTCTTTGCCAGTAAATCTGCCTTCTCATTCCCAGACACACCTACATGTGCTGGAACCCAACAAAACAAACTTTTATATTTCTCCGTCCAATAATAAAAATCCATTCTAAAATCTTTAAAACTAGAGGGTTACTAGAATTAAAAACTTCAAAAGCTTGAAGAACACTCCTTGCATCACTAAAAATTGTAAAATTACCCTCCTTTTCCAAAGCTATTTTCTCAATAGCGGTTAGTATGCCATACAGTTCGGCAGTATATATGGAAGCTGTTGGAGGAAGTGCACCTCTACAATTAAAATAATTACTAAGTACTCCAAATCCAACGCCATCATCAGATTTGGAGCCATCAGTACATATAAAAGTCGATCCCCTATGTTCTGCAACATGTTTCATAAAAAGAGACCTGGATTCTAAGTCAGTCATATTCTTCTTAACTCCAATGAAGTATTTATAAAAAGATACGTCAGGTAATTTCCATGGAGGCGTTGATGATACCTTGAATGGAAGCACCTTAATTCTAATTATATCCAGATTGTTTAATAATTGTTTCACCCGAAACCCAAAAGGTTGAGGAGACTTTGGGTGCAACTCAAAGTATGTTGAGTGCCTTGCAAGGCTTCTAGTCTAAAAGGCTAAAGAATTAGGGAGTCTTTGCAATCTAAACCAATACCGAATAATCGAGGACATTCGGTAAAGATCTAGAGGCAACTGCCCAGCATCAACAAGGAGACTCGTGATAGGCGAGGTTCTAAACGCTCCTTTGGATAATCTAATACCAGCATGATGTATAGAATCTAATATTTTTAACCGGCTTGGGGTGGCTGAGGAGTATATTTCGCATCCATAACTAATTTTGGAAAAAATCAAGGCCTTGTATAATTTTATAATAGTATTGCAGTCTGCCCCCATGATGTATGGGACAATACTTTTAAAAGATTCAGAGCCTCAAGACATTTAGCTTTTAATGCTTTTAAGTGAGAAACCCATGTAAGACTACAATCAAATATCAACCCTAAAAATTTAGCTTCACTTGCACATGGGATCCGTTGACCTTTAATGTATATATCCGGGTCTGGATGTACTCCCCGGATACGACAGAAATAGACAATTGTTGTTTTACTTGTTGAGAACTTAAATCCATTCATATCGGCCCACTGGATAATTTTATCAATAGAGTTGTATTTTTCTCTCAACCATTGCCATTCTAGCTCCAGCAAATGATATGGAGAGATCTTTCACAAATAATGTTGCGAGAACATCCCAGGAATGACTAAGGATATCCCATTAATTGCTAGTGCAAAAAGGATTACACTCAGCACACTACCCTGAGGAACTCCTTCTTCTTGGCATTTACTCTCTGATAGAGGTTCCCCAACTCTCACTTGGAAAACTCTATGTGAGAAAAATGACTGAATAAATAGTGGTAGCTCTCCTCTTAATCCGAACTCATAGATTCTTTTAAGTATACCATATCTCCATGTGGTATCATATGCCTTTTCAAGATAAAAAAGACTGTCACATAGTGCTGTTTGGAAGCAAAGGCTTCACAAATTGAGGACTCAAGTCGTATCAGCACATCAGTCGTTGAGTGCATTTTTCGGAATCCACATTGAATGGGTGATAAAATACCCTTCTTTTCAAGGTACCACATCAGTCTTACATTGACCATCTTCTCCATGATTTTGCACAAACAAGATGTCAATGCAATTGGCCTATAATTTGCAGCTAAAAATTTGTCCTTACCGGGTTTTAAAAAGGCTAAAATAATGGCTAGTTCCCAAACACTTGGATAACTATGATCATGCCATATTCTATTAAAAATGCTTAAAATAAATATCTTTCTATTAAAATGTACATGTTTAATCATTGCATATGGAATTCCATCGGGTCCAGGGGCTGTATCGTTACACATAGCAAGAGCAGAATCAAATTCTCTTTCAGTATAAGGAGAATTGTATGACTCAAGCTTTCTAGTTGTGAAATTCAAAACTTTCTTTTCTTCAATGCTCCTATACTGGTGACCAGGAGCTGCTTCACACTTGCACGATACATTTGAAAAATGGTCAGCCAGGGCATTGCTAACTTCGGTTGCTCCAGTCATATACTGGCAATTTACCTTCAACACTGGTGGTGGATTTGGGGTGAATTCGCCTGCTATCTTTTTGACTTTCCTCCACACAGATGATGTTGGTATTCTACTGTTAATGGAGGAAACCAATGACATCCAAGACTGGCGCCTAGCTTCTTTCATGGCACGACGGAACTGTGCTCTACATTTCTTGTATATGACTAAATTCTCTTCAGTACGGCGCATGCACAATCGAATGAAAGACTTTCTTGTGGCTCGGTGCAGGGCAGTTAGTTCTGATGACCACCAGGGGACTGGTCGTCGTCTGAATATCCCTCTTGTTTTGGGAATGGAATTGAATCCTGCTTTGTGAAGAGTTCCATTAAGTAAGTCTATGGCATCATCAACATTTTCAAACTGTTCTGCATTTCCTTCAATTTCACTTAACTCCCAAAATCTATCCCAGTCGCCTTATCAAGATTCCATCGAGGCAATCACTGTAAAGGTGGACCATTGTTGGTGTTTATAATGATTGGTGCATGATCACTAGTAAGCCAATCATCTAATGTTCTTCAATTAAAATTGAGAAGATGGTCAGCGCTTGCAACTGATAGGTCAATGCAGGACAAGGTACCTGTCTGAACATGAAAATGTGTGGGCTCTCCTGAATTAAGGAGTTTGATCTTCATTCTCCAAAATTGATGATATAATATTACCCCTTGCGTTTACCAAAACATCACCCCATAAAGGATGTCTACTATTAAGATCTCCTAGTAAGAGAAAAGGTTGTGGGAGTTGTTTAATCACCTCTACTATATTATCATATGAGATGTTATCATTTGGAGGCAAGTAAAGAGAACAAATTGTGTATTTTCTCCCTATATCAATCTGTACAACCACTGCCTGGAGAGGGGTACAGATAGACAAAGATATTTGGGGAATATCTTGACGAACATATATAAGACTTCCCCCATGGCTCCCTGCTCGTTGATCATATGGTGTCCTATAGCTAACATACTCTCGAGGACAAGGAGTATTAGCATCAAGCTTACTTTCTTGTAGACATACAGTTATATGGGAGTGCTCACGTATGAGGAGCTTAAGTTGTTCATATTTTGCCCTTAAACCCTGGCAATTCCATTGCAGAATCGAGGAAAAAACTATGGTTTATTTTTTGGAAGACACCTTTGATGAAGTCTTCCCATTGGCAATATTTGATCTAACAATATTTCCCGGTGGTATCTCTAGAGAAGATTTTGATATAGTGGGTTTTGTGTTCCTCTTTTTCTTTGTATCCTTTTGATATAATTGTTGAGGAGGATGGTGGACCTCAACTTGAATTTTTGATTGGTTCAATTTACCTTCTAGTTGATCAGAAACATCAGCAGACAAGATATCATATTTATTTGAAGTCGTGACTTTAATGTTTCTTATGGTATAGGGGGTGGACAGAGATCTACTCCCTGAGTAGGTTGGTATTGTCTGCCCACCAATTCAAGTGCCTCTCTGGCTATGAGGCCACTGGAACTAGGAAGTCAGGATGATCCCTGTGCTCAGACCAATGGGTTTTCAGTTGCCAATGGAGAGAATAATGCGGAGACAGCTGTAAGTGAGCGGACTTTCCAAGCCCAGATAAAAAAGTGAATATACAGTCTAGCTGAGTGTGTGAACGGGGTAATTGGTGGACACCAGGCTAACTAGCGGCAGGTTGTTTACCTCTTGTAAAAGTTTATGGCTCGTTTTCCAGCTAAGCCAGAACAATATATTCATAATAAAGAGCGAATGGTCAATTAATTTGAGCTTCTGGGGAAGAAGCAATATGAATGCTTCTGGAGAAGAAGCAATACTAATATCAGTTGAGGTTCATAGAAATAATAGGGCCTTTAAAGGGTTATATCCATATACCTTTTGT
>NC_090731.1:115405771-115420398 GCF_036898095.1 Palaemon carinicauda | reverse complement strand
TTTTCAATATTAAACTTACCCGATAATCATGTAGCTGTCAACTCCGTTGCCCGACAGAATTCTACGGGAGGGATACGCCAGCTATCACTATACTAGAAGGGGGTGTACTCACAAGCGCCACCTGTGGCCAGGTACTACAGTACTTGTTGTTGACGCCACCTCACTTTTTCCTCTGTCGTGCTTCCGGCAAGACGTTCTTGGATACGCTTATGATTTTGGAGTATTGTTCACGGTTTGGTGAAGTATTTCTCTAAAATTTGCAGCTATTCGCTATACTGGAAACTTCTATATTAGCTTAGTTAGCTTTTGGAATTAATTTGATTATTTATGGTGACGAAGAGAGTATGAACTCTCTTTCACCTTTAAATGGCCGACCCTTCCCTTAGACGGAAGTGTTGGTGTCTAAGAGAGTATAGACTCTCTTTCTTTAGTTTATATTTGTTTATATTCGACCTTTCCTAATAGTAGGCGGTCTTTTCTTGTACCGAAGTTAATTAACATTGAGCCCGTCATTTCGGTTTTACCTGTTAACATATTATGCTATTTTAATGTTTTTGAAAGAATTTCTTTGATAGTCTCGTACTGTTTTCAAAGTTGAACTAACGTTTTGTTTTGTCTCTGCAGTTGTTGACGTTTCAGAACGTTCAACTTGCGCTCTATCGTTACGATAGAGAGAGAATTTTCACGGTGTCACGTTGCAGTAAGGGTAACCGTGTCTAGCGTTTTGTTCATTCTTTCTTAACTTAATGGTTTTAATTCTACAAAGGAACTTTTCATTTTGGGAAATATTTTCCTTTAACAATAATATGTTTTAACGATATATATGATTGGGCTCTTCTCTCAGGTTCTAAGTCAAGAGAGAGAGAGAGAGAGAGAGAGAGATAGAGACGGAGGGAGAAAGAGGAGGATAAACGTTTCGTTCAAGCGAGTAACGTTGTTATCGTTTTTGCTCTTCTCCCTAGTCTCTTTAGGGGAAGAAGGTAAACGTTTCTAGAGTTTTTCTTGTTCTCAAGCTTTATGCGGTGAGAGATTTTAAACGTAGTTTATTTGATCTAGTGTTTAGTCTCTTTCCAGCCACTGAATTATTTATCTTTCATTAGATTTTTCTGTTACATTGTAATTCTGTTTTCGCAATTACTAACTTTTGAGAAAGGATAGAATTGCGTGTTTCAGGTACAAACCACTTAAAGTTTCGAGTTCAGTGAAATAAGTGCAAACAGAAAATCAAAAGTGATAAGTGATTAGTGCAAAGTGTGTCAGTGTTGTGCGTGAGGGTACTTCTGTGCGTGCCAGTCGTCCTCCCAGTCCGGGACCTCTTGCAAGCTCCCAAGCCCAGGGGAGAAGCAATGTCGAAGGGCAAAAGGGTTCGGCAGGCCTTGATCGGCGCACAGAAGTATCCTCGGTGGTTGCGGGCGTGTCTTAAGAGACCGTCACTCCCACCCGCAGACGATTGAGCCCTTATTTTGCTCGTCTGCAGAAGAAATTTCGGGGAGAAAACGCTGGTCTCAGGTCTCAAGACCTCTTAAACGTAAAGTCCAGACCTATGCCAGACGTACGAAGTTAGAGTTCAACAACCCGGATGCAGTCATTGGGTTAGCTCTGACTCTCCTCAGTCATCAGGTGACTGCACACCTCCTAAGAGAGGTAAGGCGATGCCACAACAGACCTTATCGTCTGTTGATCCCAAGACGACTTTGCTGCAGTCCATGCAGTCGCAGCTTGGGGTCTTAATGCGTGAGTTTCAGGCTGAGAAGGTTACACCTCCTCCTGCGAACGCTCCGCCTCTCCGCAGTCCAGTCTGCCAGGCGTACGAAGTTGAGGTTCCTCAGGCTACCTTACCGCGTTCTGAGTTGCCAGTTACCAGCGGTGTGCAGCAACCTCCGCCTCCTCCTGCGAGAGCTCCGCCTCACCGCAGTCCAGTCTGCCAGGCGTACGAAGTTGAGGTTCCTCAGGCTACCTTACCGCGTTCTGAGTTGCCAGTTACCAGCGTTGTGCAGCAACCTTAACCTTCCTTAAGGCAACCTCAGCAATGGGAGCAGGAGTCTTATGCCTTACTTCCTCCGCTTCCGCTTGCGGTTCCACCAGCGAGGCAACAATCTCTTGAGGTACGACAACCTCTTCCATCAATGAGGCAGCCACCTCAGCACTCGCTGCAGCGACCTAAACCCTCCTCAAGGCAAGAGTCTCAACTCCTTAGGCTAGCACCTCAGGAACCTCAACTCGCGAGACAAGAACTGCGTTCTGCGCAGCCGCTACCTCAACTCTCGCAGCTCACACCTCAGGAACCTTAACTCGTTCCTCAGGAACCTGCTACTGCGCATCCGCAACCCTTACAGCAAGCGCAACTCTTGAGACAGCAACCTCATGCTATGAGTCAGCCACCTCAACGCATGCATCTGCCATATTTTTCCTCAACTTGAGCTTCTTCCCATTCAACTTGGGAATAACAAATGACAATAATAACACCTCATTACTTTCATAACTTGCATTTGTAATCATATACATGTATGCCTACACAAACATTATGATAATGGAGGTTATTTGTATTACTTATATAAAAATATATATGTATTCCTTGCAATATATTTTTAACAAATCGCAAAATATGGCGAAAATATCTTCTAAACAAATGAATCATGAGTTATGAATGTAAGGTAATATTATGTTGATATTAAACCCCATGCAAGCATGCATGAAGTATGCAGTGTTGCCAACAGGGCGAGTTTCCCTTTCCTGAGGTGAAGTAGATTATAGTACATTTAGTGTAGCTTAATTCTACGATTATCATGCCGGCTATCAAATTCATCAACAAAACAGTCTAAATCAATTCCCTCGGCACGTGCACTTTCAATGGACGGTAATGCGATATTACTCTCTCTAGCACTGGTCATGGAATTTCTGAGAAATGTTACACGCCATGCAACACGCTCTGCTTACCTTACAGCATGCTCTACATACAGCATGCTCTGCATTCAGCATGCTCTGCATACAGCATGCTCTGCATACAACATCTGCATACCTTACCGCATGCTTCTCAGTCACACATCTTTGGTTGTTGCCAACTCACTAGACTGTCAAGCAGTTTCATAACGTTGCCTTCTAGTCTGCTGCTTTTGCACCAGTGAAACCCTCACTGAGAGAACTTAGCTTTTCTCGGATATGGTCCCTGTAGATGAGAAAGTGCTTTTCTCCCTCCTTCTGATATTCCCTTGAGGACTCTGTCATTTGGAGAGGAGCCTTTAGCTGCGTAGCCTCCTATGGACTTTTATTTAAGCATAACATGCTTCCAGGGAAGGTAATGGTTCCACTTCAGTCGCTAATCCCGTCTGTTACCACACCTGCTCCCATAGACCTTGAGCTGTGTTGCAAGACATGCAGTCCAAGCTTAGTCCTTGTTAGAGGATTTTTTGTTTACGGAGTCAGTGTGTCACTGGGAAGACGTTCAACAACCAGCAGAAGTGACTTGTTGTGACGCAGTGCGGCAACCTCAGCAACCCGATAAGGAGTTGTCTGTACGACCCAGACAGTCTAGACAGCTTCGGGTTGTCACTGTACTTCCTCGCTTCCCCATGGTTGACAGTTCACAGACTGTGCAGCAGTACCATGATCTTGTGTCCGGCTCCGTCAGACGACTGGCTTTTAAGAGCTTCCACAAGTCGTCGCTGTCTGGAGATTCTCAAATGGACTATGGATCTGACCAAGGAACTGGGCCTCCTGGTCAATTTTGAGGAGTCTCAGCTCGTCCCATCCCAGACCATTGTCTCCCTGGGTATGGATCTTCAGAGTCGAGCTTTTCGGGCTTTTCCGTCGGCCCCAAGGATCTTCCAAGCCCTAGAATGCATCCAGAGCATGCTGAGAAGGAACCGATGCTCAGTCAGGTAGTGGATGAGTCTAACAGGGACACTTTCATCGCTGGCCCTGTTCATCGTGTTAGGGAGACTCCACCTCCCCCCCCCTTCAGTATCATCTAGCTGCTCACTGGATAAAGGACATGACGCTAGAGACGGTCTCAGTTCCTGTTTCCGAAGAGAGGAGGTCTTCTCTCGCGTGGTGTAAGAACAGCTTTCTTCTCAAGGAAGTCTACCTTTGGCTGTTCAGAAACCCGACCGCCGTCTCCTCTCGGACGCTTCAGACACGGGCTGGGGTGCGACTTTGGACGGACAAGAATGCTCGGGAACATGGAATCAGGAGCAAAGGACACTTCACATCAATTGCAAGGAGTTGTTGGCGGTTATTCTGGCCTTGATAAACTTCAAGTCCCTCCAGCTTAACAAAGTGGTGGAGGTGGACTCTGACAACACCACAGCCCTGGCTTACATCTTCAAGCAGGGAGGGACTCTTTCGTGGAAGTTGTTCTAGATCGCAAGGGACCTCCTCATCTGGTCTAAAGATCGAAAGCTCACGCTGGTAACGAGGTTCATTCAGGGCGGTATGAATGTCATGGCAGATCACCTCAGCCGGAAGGGTCAGGTCATCCCCACAGAGTGGACCCTTCTCAAGAATGTTTGCAGCAGACTTTGGGCCCTGTGGGGTCAGCCAACCATAGATCTGTTCGCTACCTCGATAACCTAGAGACTCCTGTTGTATTGTTCTCCGATTCCAGACCCAGCAGCAGTTCACGTGGATGCTTTTCTGCTGGATTGGTTCCATCTCGACCTGTATGCATTCCCGCCGTTCAAGATTGTCAACAGGGTACTTCAGAAGTTCTCCTCTCGCAAAGGGACACGGCTGACGTTGGTTGGCGCCGCTCTGGCCCGCGAGAGAATGGTTCTTAGAGGTACTGCAATGGCTGGTCGACATTCCCAGGACTCTTCCTCTAGGAGTGAACCTTCTACGTCTACCTCACATAAAGAAGGTACACCCAATCCTCCACGCTCTTCGTCTGACTGCCTTCAGACTTTCGAAAGACTCTCAAGAGCTAGGGGCTTTTCGAAGGAGGCAGCCAGAGCGATTGCCAAAGCAAGGAGAACATCCACTCTCAGAATCTATCAGTCTCAAGGGGAAGTCTTCCGTAGCTGGTACAAGACCAATGCAGTTTCCTCAACCAGTACCACTGTAACCCAGATTGCTGACTTCCTGTTATATCTAAGGAAAGTAAGATCCCTTTCAGCTCCTACGATCAAGGGTTACAGAAGTATGTTGGCAGCGGTTTTCCGCCACAGAGGCTTGGATCTTTCCACCAACAAAGATCTACAGGACCTCCCTAGGTCTTTTGAGACCTCAAAGGAACGTCGGTTGTCCACTCCAGGCTGGAATCTAGACGTGGTCCTAAGGTTCCTTATGTCATCAAGATTTGAACCTCTCCAATCAGCCTCTTTTTAGGACCTCACATTAAAAACTCTTTTCCTCGTGTGCTTGACAACAGCTAAAAGAGTAAGTGAGATCCACGCCTTCAGCAGGATCATTGTTTTCACATCTGAAACGGCTACATGTTCCTTGCAGCTCGGTTTTTGCTAAACGAGCTTCCTTCACGTCCTTGGCCTAAGTCGTTCGAGATCCCAAGCCTGTCCAACTTGGTGGGGAATGAACTGGAGAGAGTACTTTGCCCAGTTAGAGCTCTTAGGTACTATCTAAAAAGGTCTTAACCTTTACAAGGACAATCAGAAGCCTTATAGTGTGCTATCAAGAAACCTTCTTTTCCAAGTTCTAAGAACTCAGTTTCTTACTATTCAGGCTTCTGATTAGAGAAACACATTCTCATCTGAAGGAAGAAGACCTTGCTTTGCTGAAGGTAAGGACACATGAAGTGGGAGCTGTGGCTACTTCAGTGGCCTTCAAACAGAGCCATTCTCTGCAGAGTGTTATGGATGCAACCTATTGGAGAAGCAAGTCAGTGTTCGCATCATTCTATCTCAAAGATGTCCAGTCTCTTTACGAGTACTGCTACACCCTGGGACCATTCGTAGCAACGAATGCAGTAGTAGGCGAGGGCTCAGCCACTACATTCCCATAATCCCATAACCTTTTAACCTTTCTCTTGAATACTTTTTATGGGTTGTACGGTCGGCTAAGAAGCCTTCCACATCCTTGTTGATTTGGCGGGTGGTCAATTCTTTCTTGAGAAGCGCCGAGGTTAAAGGTTGTGATGAGGTCCTTTAGTATGGGTTGCAGCCCTGTATACTTTAGCACCTTTGAGTTGATTCAGCCTTCCAAGAGGAACGCTGCGCTCAGTAAGGAAGACGATCTTATTAAAGGCAGAGTAACGGTTCAAGTCGACTTCCTTACCAGGTACTTATTATTTCATTGTTATTGTGGATAACTGATTATATGAAATACGGGATACTTAGCTATCCTTTAGTCTTGTACACTGGTTTTTCACCCACCCCCCTGGGTGTGAATCAGCTACATGATTATCGGGTAAGTTTAATATTGAAAAATGTTATTTTCATTAGTAAAATAAATTTTTGAATATACTTACCCGATAATCATGATTTAATTGACCCACCCTTCCTCCCCATAGAGAACCAGTGGACCGAGGAAAAAGTGAGGTGGCGTCAACAACAAGTACTGTAGTACCTGGCCACAGGTGGCGCTTGTGAGTACACCCCCTTCTAGTATAGTGATAGCTGGCGTATCCCTCCCGTAGAATTCTGTCGGGCAACGGAGTTGACAGCTACATGATTATTGGGTAAGTATATTCAAAAATTTATTTTACTAATGAAAATAACATATTTCTATATTTACTTGATGTTCCTATAGCTTTTTCTCCAGAAGCTTGGAGTAACGAAGTTTACCCTTAATATTAAAAATAAAATCCCCATTTCTTTTCTTTCAATAGACACAAGCTTCTAAGTAGGACCAGAATCAAGTGACAGTCAAAAAGTGCTCAAAGTTCCAATATATCGAATTAGATTTGAGATATTTTGATAATTTAGATCCAAGAAATACAAAATCTTGGTGTATTAAAGACATGGAAAGTCGTTCTTTGGTGGGGTACCGATAATCATAGATTTCTTTCAATTGTCATACTACGCTGATTTTACAGGAACCTCATTAAAAAGGGTTGCCATGGATAATATTCTTAAATGTTTAATTTGCTTGTATATTCAAGATCACTTTCCTAAAATCTATTTATATTCATTCATTAGCCCATTATATATATATATATATATATATATATATATATATATATAAATATACATATATATATATATATATATATATATATATATACATATATATATACATATATATATATATATATATATATATATATATATATATACATATATATATATATATATATATATATATACATATATATATATATATATATATATATATATATATATATATATATATATATATATATATATATATATATATATATATCCATATATACATATATATATACACATATATACATATATATATATATATATATATATATATATATATATATATATATATATATATATCCATATATACATATATATATACACATATATACATATATATATATATATATATATATATATATATATATATATACATATATATATATATATATATATATATATATATATATACATATATATACATACATATATATATATATATATATATATATATATATATATATATATATATATATATATATATAACGGATTTTGAGCGAAGCGAAAAATCTATTTTGGGTGAGATAGCCATGGCGTCCTGATGGAAGGTTCCTTATTGGTAGCTTCCTTGGGTATATAACTACTAAGATATTCCCAGAGAATTTAACCACAGGTTATCACAGAATTCTAACTTCTGGAGCGAGTATCCTAGAGGTTTCCCTTTAAGACATCGTATATCAACAGGTGACGCATGTATCAACGCGCCACATAGCTATCTGCACCCCACATAGAGTTAACACTTCGATATGGAGGGGCGGAGAATAGCTGGGGAGCCGTTCCACAGCAATACTCGTCCGTGGCTACTTTTGGTACTCGAAACGTAAACAAACGGGCGCCATTGCTAAATGACGTCACATCCGTCCTCATCCTTCTTCTAGTAGCTTGCCTTGCTAAGACGGATTTTCCCTTGTGCTTTTTTCATCGGCTTGCATCTTCGTAATGTCGCTACCTTCGGCCTCGCCTTCTTCTGGAAAGTTGAGTACCAGGTCCCAGTATCGTTTAAATAAGCTCTGACCGTAAAGTAACTTTTACTTTTCGAGATATTTTATGTTTTCTGGCAGAGCTGTGCTACTACCGGACACGTCATTTTATGGCGTCGCTGTTACCCTGCATGCGTTATTTAGCTAGCCTGAACAGCTTATTCCGGCCTTTTAACTAATTGATACTATTAGTTATTTAGTCTTCATAGCTAGGAACTTCATATATCGTGTTTTGACGCTTTTTTATCGGTCATCGCCTGACCCCATACTAGATCGCTAGCTTAGCCCCTAGGCCAGAGCGCCTATCACCAGTGTTCATGCATGATATATTCCAGTGATCCTAGGTTAAGTTATGAAGATAGTGGCATTATTTTATGATACTGTTTACTGTGATGCAAGTGTTTTTGCCTTCAGGGACCATATAGGGGATAGGTTTGATAGTGTGCCTTTCTAACCTAACCTAAATGTAGGACCCCTATATGCTCCCTTCACCCCCTGCCTTAGGGCATTCCCTCTGTGTAGCCTTGCTCCCCCTACCACGTAAGGGGATCAAGTCCATACCAGAGTACCTAGCGCTTCTCTGTCCTCCCTAAGGGAATGATCCCCCCTTAGGGTTACGTCCGAGAATGAGGAACCGCCTGTCCTTCCTCAATTGCTGAGGTTAGGTTACCTGACCTTCCTTGCAATTGCGATACGTCTTCCAGCCTTCCTAGCTTAGGGTGTAACATCCCTGCTCTAGGTTAGGCCTCGGGGGGAGCTAGTTCTGTGCCTTGCTTGAAACGGTACCCATGCACCGTTCTCAGCCAGGCTGCCTACCTTAGGCAGGGAGCGTCCTCCCTTCCTTAGTGGCCGCTTTGGTACAGAGCCTCCCCTATGGAAGACCCTGCTTCTTCTCCCCTCCCCACCTATCCCTTGTATGGTTTAGCCTATACTTAGGTTAGCCTATACCCATCTGTCCCCTGTCCTACAACTCCTCCTTAGGGTGGAGTGACAGGGCTATCTTGAGTCCCTGTGTGCAGTCCGCTCTGGTACATATTCCCTTCATAGTGTCCTATGGGGTTAGCCACTGGATGCGTTTTGTCCGCAGGGGTTCTCCCCCCTCTTGGGTGTTCCCTAGCCCTCCCTTGAGCTACTCTGGCACCCCGCCGCCTGCCGGCCCCCTGCCATTGGGTGATAGGGCTAGCCTCTATCATGGGTACACCCATTCAGGTGGGATGCTATGGGGTTCGTATCCTTACCCCTCCATCCCTCCTTCTGTATCTTTTCCTGTCCTGGTGCTGGTCCCTTGCTGCCTCTACTGCCAGCGATACCCCCCCCCTGGGTGACATATTCCTAGTTCCCCCCTGGCCGACAGTCCTCTGTGTGCCGGAGGGCTGCCGCCTCCCGTCGGTGTACAGCCGATGGCCTACCCTTATACCTCCTAGCTTCGGTCGTCCGTCCATCGGGCCGGCCCCCGGCGTGCCGGCATCCATTGCCGGCGGTCCGGATTTGCTATATCCACTTTCCCTATCCTATGACCCTGTCGGGCCGGAGCCTCCGCCTCCCGCCGGTGTGCCGCCGCTGTGCCTGCGGCCGCCATCCTGGCATTTCTCCTGACTTCTCTGTGTGTCTTCACTAATGCCAGAAACTCTGCTGGAGCGGCCTCCAGCGTGCCGCTGGTCTGCCAGAGCCTTCCGGAGACGCCAAGAGACTTGCACCCCTTCTCCCAGCTATCAACACCATGCTGATAGCCCTACACTGCAACCAGATGGCTTGGCTACCCAAATAGATAGGTATTGTCTTACCGTTCTATTAATAGCCATGCTGTCTTCTTGCATATCACAATTTTCCAGCATGCTGTGTGTATCTTAGCACGGCTGGTTGCCGGAAACCGTTGCCCTATGGGGTCTTCTACACCCCCCCCCCCCATATTAATGGCCTGAGTGGTCTCAGTCCTAGATTTACATCTTAGGCAATTCCTGCTAGAATTACCTTCTGCCTCCCTGGCGATCTATGAAGAATTTTGTCTTGTGTCCTCGGCCACAAACAAATTGCCTATTGATAAGGTTACGGAAACCAGCCGGGCGGGATACACGGAGTATGTGTCTATCTACTTCATTTTCCGCTCCACTCTCTAACATTACAATGTTATTAATTATTTAAGATTAAGTTAAAGTTAACTTCTTAATATTTAACTTTAGAGTAATATAAGTCATTTGTATGACCTCCATATACTCATGTTCTCTTTCTCTTACAGGAGGAGTACGTGAAATGTGACCACAACTTCTGTGGAGTGAAGCGCCCGCACTTCTACGGGCACACGGCGTGTAGGACCTACGCCCCTTGCGCCAACAAGAAAGGCGATCTGAAGTTTTGGGACCCGCAGCACTGTACAGTCTGCAAGGACCGCCTGGTCGAAGCGTTCGACAATCCTCCTTCAGCGGAGGTTAGGGACTCTTCTCGAGAGAAGCTACGCAAGTGGGTGCGTGGCTTCCAGAAGAACGCCACCGGACCATACCTTGCTACCGAAGACTTGAGGGCCTTGCTTTTCCCGAAGGCATCCCCAGACTCAGTGGTCCCCAAGGATCAGATCCCCACCGTCCAGATAACGGTGGAACCGGATGTAGTCATGGCTCAGTCCATGCACGAGTGCCGTTTGGATGCCGACAACGCGGAACGTATGTCGGAAGTGTCGGAGAACACGGAGAGGAACCTCATGGGCGACGAACTGGACTATGAGGAAGACCAGGTGGAATACCCTGAGTCGGAGCAGGAGGTCACTCCACCTTCCACCCCCACACCGACTCCTACACTGACGGACGTATCACTCCCGTCTACATCTGCTACCCCGGATCCCACCCCATCCAACACCCAGGAGATCTTCAAAATGCTTGAGGCTCTCATGGATAAGAAACTCCGCGAGACGCATGAGTTCTTCAGGTCCAACATGGGAAGTTCGAAGCAGCCGAAAAGGATTTCGGTTAAGGACCTCCCCGCATGCTCAGATACCAACCCCTGGAGGTATGCCAAGCACATGCCAATTACGACGGGCAAGATCTTCATAAGCGAAAAGATCGGCTCGATCGCGCTGGAAGAAGTGGAATTCTTCCCAAACTTTGAGGCTTACCCAGACTGTTACGTCCGACTTCGATCTGAATCTGCCTCTAAAGAAGAGACCGAACCGAAGGAGGTTATAGTGTTCGATCTCTCGAAGGCCCAGGCTATGCTGGCCAATACAGTGAAAAGTAGGGGCTTCACCTGCTCGAAACTTCCGGCGCTTAGCAAGAAGCACCCTACCTACGTCGCACCAGACGATGCGACCCTCCCCTTCTTGGAAAAGGCCTTCACTGCGGTGCATAAGGCAGTGGAAGAAGGAAAACCTTGCCCTGCACTGGAGGAGTGCAGACCCTTCTCCCTGACTACTCCCCCTGATGTTAGACACTGGAAAGATGTCCAGTCAACATTTGTGGTGGGAAAACTAGAACCTGACGTCGCTGGCCGTCAGTTTAACGAAGACCTCCCAAAACTTAATGACCATCTCCTTCGTCGGGAACATGATACGAAGGAAAGGCTCGCATCATCTATGTCCCTCCAAGTACAGCTCGAAGTCATGGCCGGTGACACTAGGGTCCCTGACTACTACATGGTTCTCGCCAAAACATATTTGGCGACCGTAGTAAAGGATCTGTACAGCTTCACGAAGGCTCGTAGAGCCTGTCGTGAATTCGTGTTCTCCAGTGCTACAGTGAGACACGAACCCCGGAGGCTGATTTCCTCCAACATCTGGGGTAAGCACCTCTTTCCCTCCTCTCTTGTGAAAGAGATCACCGACAAGGCCTCCACGGAGAACAGGAACCTTCTCCACAAGTGGGGCATGTCGAAGAAAAGGAAATCCTCTCAGGACGACGGCCCTCAACCTAAGAGGAAACCCACGAAACCGAAACCCCAGCAACGTCAACAGAGACGGCAGTTTCCGGGATCCGCTACTCCCCAAGTGGCAGCTCAGCCACAGCAGACCTTTCAGTTGGTCACCCAACCGGTCTTGTCACAGTCGCCGGTCTTCACCCCTGCTTTTGAGCAACAGTCGACTACCTTTCGTCCCAATGGTAGAGGAGCAAACAGAGGTGCAGGCAGAGATGCATCTCGCCGTCCCTCCAGAGGCAGAAGAAGAAAGGGAGCTAGCGGCCGAGGTAGTAAACCCTCGGGAAACCAGAAGCAATGAAGTGCTTCCGGTGGGAGGAAGACTCCGCCAATTCCAGGATCGTTGGACCTTCGATCCCTGGGCACACAGCATCGTCAAGAAGGGTCTAGGCTGGAGCTGGACTCAACCACCCCCAACCTTCCAGCAGTTCTTCCAACAGTCAACCCCCCTTCTGGAAGAATATGTCCTAGAACTCTTGAACAAGAAGGTGATAAGGAGGGTAAAGTCAACCAGGTTCCAAGGGAGACTGTTTTGCGTCCCCAAGAAGGACTCCGACAAACTCAGAGTCATTCTAGACTTATCCCCCCTCAACAAGTTCATAGCGAACAACAAGTTCAAGATGCTGACTCTTCAACAGATAAGGACCCTTCTGCCTCAAGGTTCCTACACGGTCTCCATAGACCTGGCGGATGCCTACTGGCACGTTCCAATGAACCACCACGCTTCCTCCTACCTAGGATTTCGACTCCAAAGGAAAAGCTACGCTTTCAGGGCCATGCCCTTCGGCCTCAATGTGGCCCCACAAAGCTGGCAGACGCCATCGTTCAACAGCTCCGCCTCCGCGGCGTCCAGGTGATGGCCTACCTCGACGACTGGCTGGTTTGGGCTCCATCGCCCGAAGATTGTCTAAGATCCTGCAACAAAGTCACCCAGTTTCTGGAACACCTGGGATTCAAGATAAACAGAAAGAAATCTCGCCTCTCTCCAGCTCAGAAGTTCCAATGGTTAGGAATCCAGTGGAATCTTCAGTCACACCGCCTTTCCATTCCCCAGAAGAAAAGGAAGGAAATAGCAGGGTCTGTCAAAAGACTGCTGAAATCCAAACGGATCTCAAAACGTCAGCAGGAACGAGTTCTAGGCTCTCTACAGTTTGCCTCAGTGACAAACCCAGTGCTGCGTGCACAGCTAAAGGATGCCGTGGGAGTCTGGAGACGTTCCGCATCCATCGCTCGAAGAGACCTCAAGAGACGGCTCCCAAACAGACTTCGGTTACTCCTAAAGCCGTGGTCGGAAGCAAAGGCCCTGAAAAGGTCCATCCCTCTTCAACATCCACCTCCATCACTCAACATCCACACGGACGCTTCGCTGGAGGGTTGGGGAGGTCACTCCCACCAAAAACAGGCTCAAGGAACATGGTCTCCCCTATTCAAGACGTTTCACATCAACATCTTGGAGGCCATGGCGGTCCTTCTAACTCTAAAGAAACTCTCCCCGCCTTCCTCAATCCACATTCGTCTAACCCTGGACAACTCAGTGGTAGTCCGATGTCTCAATCGCCAAGGCTCAAGATCGCCCCAGATAAATCAGGTGCTTCTCCCAATCTTCCGTCTGGCAGAGAAGAAGAAATGGCACCTGTCTGCAGTTCATCTACAAGGATTCCGCAACGTGACGGCGGACGCTCTATCTCGGACAAGCCCGATAGAGTCGGAATGGTCTCTAGACGCAAGATCCTTCTTCATCTCTCACCAAGTCCCAGAACTTTAGATCAATCTCTTCGCAACGAGCGACAACAATCAACTTCCTCGATATGTGGCCCCGTACGAGGACCCCAAGGCAGAAGCAGTGGACGCCATGTCACTGGATTGGAACAGATGGTCCAGGATCTACCTGTTTCCTCCCACCAACCTTCTGCTGAAAGTCCTCTCCAAACTGAGAACCTTCAAAGGGACAGCAGCCCTAGTGGCTCCCAAGTGGCCCCGGAGCAACTGGTACCCCCTAGTCCTGGAGCTACAGCCCACGCTGATCCCTCTCCCGGGCCCAGTTCTCTCCCAGCAAGTACAGAAGTCGACTGTCTTCGTTTCATCATCGAAAGTCAGGAACCTTCATCTCATGATTTTCTCTCCCTAGCCGCGAAGAAGAGGTTTGGGATCTCGAAGAAAAGTCTAGACTTCCTCGAGGAATACAAGACCGAATCCACAAGACGGCAATACGAATCATCCTGGAGAAAGTGGGTCTCATTCGTCAAGGCAAAAAATCCTACGGAAATCACCATTGATTTTTGCATGTCCTTCTTCATTCACCTTCATGGACAGGGCTTAGCAGCCAACACGATTTCTACCTGCAAATCGGCCTTGACTAGACCACTACTGTACGCCTTCCAAATTGATCTGTCCAGCGACATCTTCAATAAACTGCCGAAGGCATGCGCTCGTCTACGCCCAGCACCCCCACCAAAACCTTTCTCCTGGTCCCTGGACAAGGTGCTCCATTTTGCCTCCAACTTGGACAACGATTCGTGCCCTCTCAAGGATCTGACTCAAAAAGTTATATTTCTTTTTGCTCTTGCCTCAGGAGCCCGAGTCTGCGAAATAGTGGCATTATCAAGAGACGATGGTCACATCCTGTTTA